>NC_091550.1:26423268-26438268 GCF_042767895.1 Penaeus vannamei | reverse complement strand
GCCAGTTCGCTTTTTTGAGATTCCATCTTGGTTTGGGTGGGGGGAGAGTAACCCGCGGAATCCGAACGGTAGTGATAGTGGCAAGGTGGTCAGAAGTTAAATAGGGGTGTAGTTTCCAGTCTGCTATAGGGAGGAGAGAGGTGGAGAGAATGGTGAGGTCTAGTACTCCTCCACGGACATGAGTTGCAATACCGTTGTTGAGGACAGTAACTTCTGAGAAACTGTCCAGCAGTTCATTGATATATAGACCGGTGTCATTCATTTTGTGTGCAGAAGGGGTAGATTGGTCGGTCCAAGAGGGGTGATGGGCATTAAGATCACCACAGATGAGAGGTGGTTCATTGGCTGTTATGCTAAATCATTCTTCAAGCTCTAGAGAACAATCTGCTCAAGGAGGCCGATAAACATTGAAAATGTGGAGGTGTGTTCTGTAGGATTAGTTTGACGCCTATGCTTTCAATGTTTTCTCCACAATCTGGCGGTGGAGTAATCTCTTCACAGGGTATGGAAGACTTTATAAAAATGGAGATTCCCCGTGACTGATTGGGGATGAAAGGGCTGTGAAACGCTGAGTAGCGGTTAATGGAGAAATTGTTGGAGGCTGGAAGGAGAGTTTCCTGGAGAACGATGACATCAAAGTTGTCTTCAGTGATTGCTAATGAGAGTGTGGGATAGTTGCACTGAAGGCCAAGAATGTTCCATTGTAGAATACTGATGGAGTCTGAAACGGAATGCATAACATTACTCATGATGTGATGATGTAAGGGTAAAATTAGTGGTTTAATTGAGCTCTTGCGTGGTCCTGAGTTCATGAGGTTGGTCTGGAATGTGTAAGATTGGTGGAGAGCTGGCGGAAGAGTGGAGTTGTGCCGATTGTTGTGCAGGCGTTGGATTACAGAGGCTTGTCTGATTAATCCTGTGAGAAGATGTAGGAAGAGGTGGAAAGTCTTCTGATGATGCAACGACCGAGGTAATTGTACCAGTATCCTGCTGTACAGGTTCAGAAGGCATGGATTCTTGGGATGAGGAGGATGTGTTCTTGTGTGGTAAGATGGCAAGGATGTTGTCAATGAGAGTTTGTAAGTGGGAGTGAGGAATAGAGTGACCCAGGGCTAAAAGGCCAAGTTGAATGGTATTCACTAGGAATGATCCAATCAGTTCAGGAGGAGCTAAGGAAATTGGTGCTTTGTGACTCATGAAGGGCTGTGAGACTGGGGAGGTGGCAACTGGTGCAGGAGCAGGAGTAGATAAGGTATGCAGGTTAGCAGCAATAGAAGCTTTGATTGGTTCGTGGCTGAGAGCAGAAGTGTTGAGGTGTTGTGGTTCTCTTGGTTTGCTCCAATCATGGATCTTTCTCGTGAAGGTTCGAGGCTGAGGGGGCTGCCCTTTTACAGAAGAATCAGGCTTTGATAGCAGAGAGCGTCTCATCTCACAGCAGAGGTTCCATGCGTGGTGTTTGCCTCCACAGTTTGGGCATTTTGGTTCGGTCTGCTCGCCGTTTTTGAATTTGGTGAGGCAATTGTCTGTTGGGTGACATTTTGAGCAGATTGCACAGCGTGGAGCAACTTTACATTGGTTGCGGTGATGTCCATAGCGCTGCAAGTTGTAGCACCGGAGTGGTTCTGGGATGTATTTGCGAGTTCTAAAGGTCCCAAATATGCCCAGATTGATTTCATCAGGGGGTTCTCTTGACATGACCAGGAGAACTTGGCACGTCTCCTCCTTGATTGGGCGGTATATACAACGTTCAGCAGAGATGACGTCTGGGAGGTCTGTAAGGCGTTGAAGTGGAAAGGCTATGAGGATTTTTTCTAAAAATTGCTCTGAATTTTCTGGGTTCAGGAACATAAGAGGTAATATTGACAATCTTGCTTGAAGCTAGGGTGGTAAGTGAGTCCAACAACGTGCGTGTAGAATCAGTCTTCGGAGTGAGAATGAAGTGGCCATCATTGGTAATTGCTGTGGTGACATCTATAGAAGGGAACTCTTCTTCAATAGCAAACATGGCTTCTACAGCTGTGGCAAAGTCTTTGGATAAGGCAATGAGAAATTTATGGCTCATTTTGGTGAGTGGATAAGGTGAACTAGAGCCTCCCCTATTGGCTGAGGTATTCTGGTCTTGGGCTTGGAGTTGTGGATCTTTGCCATCTTGATCGGTGCAGGATAGCTCCATGCTGTCATTCGATGATACTCTAGGATCAGCAGCTGAAGAGAGTAATTCATCTGAAGGCAGAGGATTCAGCTTCATCTTCTTTGATGCTGAGGTGTTGGGATTCTCTGTGGTCTGTACTGGATCAGGGTCTGGGGCATTTTCCTGTGGGGGGAAGTAATTCTTTTCCCTTTCTTTGACGTGGAAGCTGTAGGATCTGGAGTCCTGGGCTGAAATTCCATTTTCTGTTTTTTCTTTTTATGATTTGACTTAGACATCAGTGACTTAAATGAGGGGTTGTGAGGCCACTACCTACCTAAACCTTTTGGGGTTATAACCTACTGGTGATCAGACAGTCTGCTCAGGTCAACCCCTCGAAAGCAGAAGCTGAAGTACCCCCAGAACTACCTAACCCTATCAAGAAAAACAAAACCCTTCTCTGTGGTTTAAGTTAGCCGGCCTACCATGCTCCCCTTGTGGCACTGCCCGCGGGGTTCACCTTCACCACAGAGGGGACACTAAGAGGTGGCAAAGGACAAAAAAAAAAAAAAATGAATGAGATGAATGAGATCATTGACATAAAAATGGAACTCTCTGCACTGTTTGGCATGAAAGTTATCAGTTTGGCGTGCGCGCTCTCGACAAGAAGACAATCTCGAATTGGCTACAACAATGGACGGCAGCTCGCGGTCCTTGCCAGAAGGAGGTAGCTTCTCTCATTCACAATAAATGTGAAAATTTGATCAGAAGACCCTCCGGTGGAATTGGAGCCAACGCTAAACAGGATATCGCCACCCTTGCTGGGACGAGTTGTGATCAGCTGCAGCTGCCGCGCGCTTGGTAGTGGATAGTTTTGTGCCTACATGATTTAGTAATGCAAACTTTCTCTTTCAGAACCCTAAGGTTCTTTCAAAACTATGTTTCGGGTTTCCATGTAAGCCCTATTGTATTGTCTCTCTTTGTCAGCAAATATTAATGATAATAATGACAATAATGATAATTATAGAGCCCATTCATGATGAAAATATGCAAAAATTAATTAAATCACAGAAGTCGATCAACCCTTATGAGAGAATAGACGAAAATTTTGCAAATAATCCCATTGATATTGACAATAATGATTATAATAATGATAACAATAATAAAACATTAATTATAATGATAATTTGGATAATGAAATATTAATATTACTATTTCAGTTATCATTATTGTTATAATCATTATTAAAATAGTTATAATGATGAAAATGGCATAAAAATTATGGCGATAATTAATATAATGATATTAATTATGATATTAATGTCAATAATGATAATAATGATAATAATTATAAAGCCCATCCATAATGAAAAAGGCCAAAGGTAAAATATTCCCAAAAGTAGAAAAAACGGCGAAATCTAGGGAAATTTAGATTTTTGAGGAAATAGTCGAAAAAAAAAACTTTTTCGAGTTAAAATGATAATTTTGATGATTTTAGCAATAATTCTGCTAATTATGATGATTTTCATGATAACCCCCTTAATAATGATAATAATGACGATAATAATGATAATTATGACAATAATTATGATAATTATGACAATAATTATGATAATTATAATAAAATGATGATTATAATGATAATTTCCGTAATTATTGTAATAATAGCAATAATCAAAAATATGCCAATGATTTTCATAATAATAATAATAACGATAATGATAATAGGAATAAAAATAGAAATAATTATAATATCGCTATTATTGTTATCATAATTATGATTATCGTTGTTATTATTTCTAATTATTGTTATTAACATTATGAAAATAACTATAATGATATAAATGACATTAATGATTAAGATAATAATTATTATAATGATTATATTAATGGTAATTATGGCGATAATTACTTTAATGATAATAATGATGATAAGGTAAATCCCATCCATAATGGAGAAAAAGGATAAAAGTAAAAAAAAAAAATCGAAAAAACGGCGAAATCTAGGAAAATATAGGCTTTTCAGAAAATAGTCGGAAAACTCCCTTTTTCGAGTTTAAAGCATAATGATGATTCTAGCAATAATACTGCTAATTATGATTTTGATAATAATCCCATTAACAATGACAATAATGACGACAAAAATGATAATTATGGCAATAATTATGATAATTATAATAAAAGAATAATCGTAATGATAATTTGCGTAATTATGGATATGATAGCAATAATCAACAATATTCTAATGATTTTCATAATAATAATATCAATAATGATAATGATAATTAAAAAATAATAGAAATAATCATAATATCACTATTATTGTTATTATAATTATTATTATTGTTGTTATTATTTCTAAAATTATCATTATAAAAATAGTTATAATGATAAAAATGACATTCATGACTAATATAATAATTATAATAATGATTATATTAAGGGTAATTATGGCGATTATTACTATAATGAAAATAATGTTGATATCAATGACAATAATGATAATTTTAATGATGAAAATAATGATTATAAAGCCCATCCATAATTAAAAAATAACAGCGTCGAAATAACAGCGAAATCTACCGACATATAGCCGTTTGAGAAAATAATCGGGAAAAAAAACCCTTTTCGAGTTTAAATGAAAATTATGATGATTTTAGCAAAATTTCTGCAATTAATAATGACAATAATGACAATAATAATGATAATTATATCATTAACTTTGATAATTATAATAAAATCATAATTATAATGATAATTTGCGTTATTAATGCAATAATTGCAATAATCAACAATATTCTAATGATTTTCTTGTTAATAACAATGACAATAAAAATAATAATAGAAATAATCATTATATCGCTTTTATTATTATTATAATTATTATTATTGTTGTTATTATGTCTAAAATTATCATTACCGTTATTATCATTATAAAAATAGTTATAATGATGTAAATGACATTAATAATTAAAATGATAACTATAATAATTATTATATTAAGGGCAATTATGGCGATAATTACTAGAATGACAATAATGATCATATTATTGGCAATAATGATAATAATGATGATAAAAATGATAAAGCCCATCCATAATGAAAAAGTCTTTTCAGAGAAAAGTCGACTCCCCACCCCTTTTTCGAGTTTAAAGGATAATTATGATGATTTTAGCAATAATTCTGCTAATCATAATGATTTTGATGATAATGCCATTAATAATGACAATAATGATAATTATGACATTAATTATGATAATTATAAAAAAATGATAATTATAATGATAATTTGCGTAATTCATGCAATAATAGCAATAATCAGCAATATTCTAATATTTTTCATTATGATAAAAATAATAATGACGATAATGATAATAAAGATAATAATAGAAATACTCATAATATCGCTATTATTGTTATTATAACTATTATTATTGTCGTTATTATTTCTAAAATTATCAATATAAGAAAAAGTTATAATGATGAAAATGACATTAATGATTAAGATAATAACTATTACAATGATTATATTAGGGGGAATTATGGCGATCATTACTATAATGATAATAACGATGATATTAATGGCAATAATGATAATAATGATGATATTAATGGCAATAATGATATTAATGATGATATCAATGGCAATAATGATAATACGGAGGATAATGATAATTATGAAGGCTATCCATAATGGAAAAAGGCTAGAAGTAAAAAAAAATCGGAAAAGTCGAAAAAAATAGCAAAATCTAGTAATCTTTTGAGAGAATGGTCGAAAAATCCTTTTTTCCAGTTTAAAGGATATTTATGATGATTTCAGCAAGAATTCTGCTAATTATGATGATTTTCATGATAATCCCATTAATGATGACAATAATAATGATAATCATAACAGTAATTATGATAATTATGACATTAAATATAATAATTATTATCATCATTATTATCATTACTGTCATTATCTTTATGATTATTATCATTATAGTCATTTATTATGATCATTCTTATCATCATAATTGCAGTTATAATGATTATTATGCTAATTTTTATAGCTATTTTCATCATTATAACTAATTTTATAATGATAATAGCAATAATGATAATTTTAGAAATAATAATGACAATATTAATAATTATAATGACAATGATAATGGTGTTATTATTATTTCTATTGTCATTATTAGTATGAAAAATTTTTGGAATAGAGTTGATTATTGCTCTTATTGCAGTAATTATCAAAATTATCATTATAATTATGATTTTATCATTATTATTGTCATTAACATCATATCATACGCTATATTTTGCCGTTTTTTTCGACTTTCATAACTTTTGGCCTTCATTTCATTATAAATGGACTGGATAATAATTATTATCATCATTATTATTATTAGTCATTATTTTTTTAAATATTATCATTGTAGTCATTATCATCATGATTATCATCATTATTATCATTATTGCTGTTATAATGATTATTATGCTAATTATTATAGTTATTTTCATTATAACTATTCTTATAATGATAATAGCAATAATGATAATTTTAGAAATAATAATGACAATAGTAATAATCATAATGACAATGATAATGATATTACCATTTCTATTGTCATTATTAGTATGAAAATCACTGGAATAGAGTTGATTATTGCTATTATTGCAGTGATTATCAAAATCATCATTATAATTATTTTGTCATTATTATCATTATTATTGTCATTACCATTGTCATTTCCATCATAATCATCATCACTATTTTATATAATGAAGGAATTATCATGAAAATCATCACAATTACCTGAATTAATGTTAAAATCCTCATAATTACTAATAAAAAGCGAAAAAGGTTTTTTCGACGTTTTTCTCATAGAGCTGTAATACGCTAGATTTTGCCTTTTTTCGACTTATGGGATTTTATTACTTTTCGCCTTAATTTCATTATAAATGGACTGGATAATTATCATCATCATTATTATCATTACTGTCATTATTTTTATGATTATTATCATTATAATTATAGTCATTATAATTATAATTATCATCATTATTATCATCATTATTGCAGTTATAATGATTATTATGCTAATTATTATAGGTAATTTCATCATTATAACTATTTTTATAATGATAAAAGCAATTATGATAATTTTAAAAATAATAATGACAATAGTAATAATTATAATGATAATGATAATGATGTTATTATTATTTTTATTGTCATTATTAGTATGATAATTATTGGAATAGAGTTGATTATTGCTATTATTGCAGTAATTGTCAAAATTATCATTATAATTATGATTTAATCATTATTATCATTATTATTGTCATTATCATTGTCATTAACATCATAATTATCATCATTATTGTATATAATGAAGGAATTATCATGAAAATCATCACAATTACCTGAATAAATGTTAAAATCCTCATAATTACCAATAAAAAGCGAAAAAACGTTTGTTTTTTTTTTACGTTTCTCTCAAAAGTCTGTGATAAGCAAAAACGATAATTTTAGAAATAATAATGACAATAGTAATTTATTATAATGACAATGATAATGATATTATTTCTATTGTCATTATTAGTATGATAATTATTGGAATAGAGTTGCTTATTGCTATTATCGCAGTAATTATCAAAATTATCATAATAATTATGATTTTATCATTATTGTCATTATCATCATAATTATCATCATTATTGTATATAATGAAGGAATTATCATGAAAATTTGTATAATTACCTGAATTAATGTTAAAATCCTCATAATTACCAATAAAAAGCGAAAGGTTTTTTTTCGACGTTTCTCTCAAAAGGCTGCAATACACTAGATTTTGCCGTTTTTTCGACTTTTGGGATTTTATTACTTTTGGCCTTTATTTCATTATAAATGGACTGGATAATAATTATTATCATCATTATTGTCATTATTGTCATTTTTTATGATTATTCTTTATAGTCGTTATCATGATTATCATCATTATTATTATCAATAATGCAGTTATAATGATTATCATGTTCATTCTTACAGCTATTTTCATCATTATAACTATTTTTATAATGATAGTAGCAAAAATGATAATTTTAGAAATAATAATGACAATAGTAATAATCATAATGATTGTCATTATTAGTATGAAAATTATTGGAATAGAGTTGATTATTGCTATTATTGCAGTAATTATCAAAATTATCATTATAGTTATGATTTTATCATTACTATAATTATTATTGTCATTATCATTGTCATTATCATCATAATTATCATCATTATTGTATATAATGAAGGAATTATCATGAAAATCATCACAATTACCCGAATTAATGTTAAAATCCTCACAATTACCAATAAAAAGCGAAAAAGATTTTTTTTCGATGTTTCTCTCAAAAGTCTTTAATAAGTATTATCATCATTATTATCATTACTGTCATTATCATTTTGATTATCATTATAGTCATGTATCAGCATCATCATTATCATCATTATTGCAGTTATAATGATTATTATGCTAATTATCATAGCTATTTTCATCATTATAACTATTTTTATATTGATAATAGCAAAAATGATAATTTTAGAAATACTAGTGACATTACTAATAGTTATAATGACAATGATAATGATGTTATTATTTCTATTGTCATTATTAGTATGAAAATTATTGGAATAGAGTTGGTTATTGCTATTATTGCAGGAATTATGAAAATTATCATTATAATTATGATTTTATCATTATTGTCATTATCATTGTCATTATCATCATTATTGTATATAAAGAATGAATTATCATGAAAACCATCACAATTACCTGAATTAATGTTAAAATCCTGATAATTACGAATAAAAATTTCTCTCAAAAGGCTGTAATTCGCTAGATTTTGCCGTTTTTTCCACTTATGGGATTTTATTATTTTTGGCCTTTATTTCAATTAAATGGACTAGATAATAATTATTATAATTATTACCATTACTGTCATTATTTATATGATTATTATTATTATAGTCATTAGCATCATGATCATTATTTTTCAAGTTATAATTATTATTATGATAATTATTATAACCATTTTCATTATAAATACTTTTTATGATGATAATAGCAATAATGGTAATTTTAGAAATAATAATAACAATGGTAATATTTATGATGATAATGATAATGATGTTATTATTATTTCTATTGTCATTAGGATTTTATTATCATTATCAATGTCATTATCATCATGATTATCATCATTATTGTATATAATGAAGAAATTATCATGAAAATCATCACAATTACCTGAATTAATATTAAAATCCTCATAATTACCAATAAAAAGCGAAAAGTTTTTTTTCGACGTTTCTCTCAAAAGGCTAGATTTTGCTGTTTTTCGACTTTTGGGATTTTATTACTTTTGGCCTTTATTTCATTATAAATGGACTGGATAATAATTATTATCATCATTATATCATTACTGTCTTTATTTTTATGATTATTATCATTATAGTCAATATCATCATGATTATCATTATTATCATCATTATTGCAGTTACAATGATTATTATGCTAATTATCATAGCTTTTTTCATTATAACTATTTGTATAATGATAATAGCAATAATAATAATTTTAGAAATAATAATGACTATAGTAATAATTATAATGACAGTGATAATGATGTTATTATTATTTGTATTGCCATTATTAGTATGAAAATTATTGCAATAGAGTTGATTATTGGTATTATTGCAGTAATTATCAAAATTATCATTATAATTATGATTTTATCCTTATCATCATTATTATTGTCATTATCATTGTCCTAATCATCATAATTATCATCATTATTGTATATAGTGAAGGAATTATCATGAAAATCATCACAATTACCTGAATTAATGTTAAAATCCTCATAATTACCAATAAATACCGAAAAAGTTTTTTTTCGACGATTCTCTCAAAAGTCTGTGATAGGTTTTGCCGTTTTTTCGACTTTTGGGATTTTATTACCTTTGGCCTTTATATAATTTTAAATGGAATGCATAATAATTATTATCATCATTATCATTACTGTCATTTTTTTATGATTATTATCATTATAGTCATTATCATCATGATTATCATCATTATTATCATTATTATGGCAGTTATAATGACTATCATGCTTATTATTTTAGCCATTTTCATTATACCCATTTTTATAATGCTAATAGCAATAATGACAATTTTAGAAATAATAATGACAATAGTAATAATTATAATGACAATGATAATGATGTTAATATTATTTCTATTGTCATTTTTAGTATGAAAATTATTGGAATAGAGTTGATTATTGCTATTATTGCAGTAATTATCAAAAATCTCATTATAATTATGATTTTATAATTATTATCATTATCATTGTCATTATCAATATTATTAATATAATAATTATCATCATTATTGTATATAATGAAGGAATTATCAGGAAAATCATCACAATTACCTGAATTAATGTTAAGATCCTCATAATTACCAATAAAAAGCGAAAAAGTTTTTTTTTCGACGTTTCTCTCATAAGGCTCTAATACGCTATATTTTGCCGTTTTTTCGAGTTTTGGGATCTTATTACTTTTGGCCTTTATTTCATTATAAATGGACTGGATAATAATTATTATCATCATTATTATCATCATTATTGCAGTTATAATAATTATTATACTCATTCTTACAGCTATGTTCATCACTATAACTATTTTTATAATGATTGCAAAAAATGATAATTTTAGAAATAATAATGACAACATTAATAATTAACATGACAATGATAATGATGTTATTATTATTTCTAGTGTCAATATTAGCATGAAAATAATTGAAATAGAGTTGATTATTGTTCTTATAACAGTTATCAAAATTATCATTATAATTATGATTTTATCATTATTATCATTATTATTGTCATTATCAATAAGATGTTATAATCATAATTATCATTAACATCATAATTATTATCATTATTGTATATAATGAAAGAATTATCATGAAAATCACCACAATTACCTGAGTTCATGTTAAAATCCTCATAGTTGCCAATAAAAAGCGATAAAGGTTTTTTGACGTTTCTCTCATAAGGCTGTAATACGCTAGATTTTGTCGTTTTTTCGACTTTCTGTCATTATTTTATGATTATTATCAATATAGTCATTATCATCACTATCATCATTATTATCATCATTATTACAGTTATGATAATTATTATACTCATTATTAGAGCTATTTTCATCACTATTTTTATAATGATAATAGAAATAATGATAATTTTAGAAATAATAATGACAATAGTAATCATTATAATGACAATGATAATGATATTATTATTTCTATTGTCATGATTAGTATGATATTCATTGGAATAGAGTTGATTATTGCTATTATCGCAGTAATCAAAATTATCATTATAATTATGATTTTATAATTATTATCATTATTATTGCCATTATTATTGTCATTATCATCATAATTATCATCATTATTGTATATAATGAAGGAATTGTCATGAAAATCATCACAGTTGCCTGAATTAATGTTAAAATTCTCATAATTAGCAATAAAAAGCGAAAAATTGTTTTTTTTCGACGTTTCTCTCAATACGCTATATTTTGCCGTTCGACTTATGGGATTTTATTACTTTTGGCCTCTATTTCATTATAAATGGACTGGATAATAAGTGTTATCATCATTATTATCATTAGTGTTATTATTTTTATGATTTTTATCATTATAGTCATTATCATCATGATTATTATCATTATAGTCCTTATCATCATGTTTATCATCATTATCATCATTATTGCAGTTATAATGATTATTATGCTAAACATTATAGCTATTTTCATCATTATAACTATTTTCATAATGATAATAGCAATAATGATAATTTTAGAAATGATAATGACAATAGTAATAATTATAATGACAATGATAATGATGTTATTATCATTTCTATTGTCATTACTAGCATGGAAATTATTAGAATAGAGTTGATTATTGCTATTATTGCACTAATTATCAAAATTATCATTATAATTATGATTTTATTATCATCATTATTGTCATTATCATTATAATTATCATCATAACTATCATTATTGTATATAATGAAAGAATTATCATGAAAATCATCAAAATTACCTGAATTAATGTTAAAATCCTCACAATTACCAATAAAAAGCGAAAAAGTTTTTTTTTTCGATGTTTATATCATAAGGCTGTAATACGCTAGATTTTGCAGTTTTTTTTTCGCCTTTAGGGATTTTATTACTTTTAGCCTTGATTTCATTATAAATGGACTGAATAATATTTATCATAATTAGCATTAGTGTCATTATTTTATGATTTTATCATTATTGCAGTTATAATGATGATTATGCTAATGATTATAGCCATTTTCATTATTATAACTATTTTTATAATGATAATAGCAATAATTATAATATTAGATATAACAATGGCATTAGTAATAAATATCATGACAATGATAATGATGTTATTATTATTTCTATTTTCATTATTAGTTTGAAAATTATTGGAATAGAGTTGATTATAGCTATTATTGCAGAAATTATCAAAATTATCCTTAGAATTATGATTTTATGATTATTATCATTATTATTGCCATTATTATTGTCATTATCATCATAATTATCATCATTATTGTATATAATGAAGGAATTGTCATGAAAATCATCACAATTGCCTGAATTAATGTTAAAATTCTCATAATTAGCAATAAAAAGCGAAAATGGTTTTTTTTCGACATTTCTCGCAAAATACCGTAATACGCTAGAATTTGCCGTTTTTTCGACTTATGGGATTTTATTACTTTTGGACTTTATTTCATAATAAATATACTGGATAATAATTATTATCATCATTATTATCATGACTGTCATTATTTTTATGATTATTATTATTATAGTCATTATTATCATGATTATCATTATTATCATCAATATTGCAGTTGTAATTATTATTATGCTAATTATTAAAGCTATTTTCATCATTATAACTATTTTTATAATGATAATAGCAATAATGATAATTTTAGAAATACTAGTAACAAAAGTAATAATTATAATGACAATGATAATGAGGTTATTATTATTTCTATTTTCATTATTAGTATGAAACTTATTGGAATAAAGTTGATTATTGCTATTATTGCAGTAATTATCAAAATCATCATTATAATTATGATTTTATCATTGTATATAATGAAGGAATTGTCATGAAAATCATCACAATTGCCTGAATTAATAATAAAATTCTCATAATTAGCAATAAAAAGCGAAAAAGGTTTTTTTTCGACGATTCTCTCAGAAAGGCTGTAATACGCTAGATTTTGCCGTTTTTTCGACTTATGGGATTTTATTACATTTTGACTTTATTTCATAATAAATATACTGGATAATAATTATTATCATCATTATTATCATTACTTGCATTTTTTATGACTATTATTATTATAGTCATTATCATCATGATTATCATCATGCAGTTATAATGATTATTATGGTAATTATAGCTATTTTCATCATCATAACTATTTTTATAATGATAATTGCAAAAATAATTTTAGAAATACTAGTGACAACAGTAATAATTATAATGACAATGATAATGTTATTATTATTTCTATTGTAATTATTTGTCTGAAAATTCTTGGAATAGAGTTGATTATTGCTATTATTGCAGTAATTATAATTATTATTATGCTAATTATTATAGCAATTTTCATTATAAATATTTTTTATAATGATAATAGCAATAATGGTAATTTTATAAATAATAATGACAATGGTAATATTTATGATGACAATGATAATGATGTTATTATTTCTATTGTCATTATTAGTATGAAAAATATTGGAATAAAGTTGATTATTACTATTATTGCAGTAATTATGAAAAATATCATTATAATTATGATTTTATCATTATTATCATTATCAATGTCATTATCATCATAATTATCATCATTATTGTATATAATGAAGAAATTATCATGAAACTCATCACAATTACCTGAATTAATATTAAAATCCTCATAATTACCAATAAAAAGCGAAAAAGTTTTTTTTTCGACGTTTCCCTCATAAGGCCAGATTTTGCCGATTTTTTTACTTTTGGGATTTTATTACTTTTGGCCTTTATTTCATTATAAATGCACTGGATAATAATTATTATCATCATTATTGTCATTACTGTCATTATCTCTGAGATTATCAAAATTATAGTAATTTATTATGATCATTACTATCATCATTATTGCAGTTCTAATGATTATTTGTCTAATTTTCATCATTATAACTAATTTTATAATAATATGAGCAATAACGATAATTTTAGAAATAATAATGACAATAGTCATAATTATAATAATGATAATGATATTATTATTTCTCTTGTCATTATTAGTATGAAAATGATTGGAATAGAGTTGACTATTGTTATCATTGCAGTTATTATCAAAATTATCATTATAATTATGATTTTATTATTATTATCATTATTATTGCCATTATCATTGTCATTATCATCATAATTATCATCATTATTGTATATAATGAAAGAATTATCATGAAAATCATCACAATTACCTGTATTAATGTTAAAATCCTCATAATTACCAATTAAAAGCGAAAAAGTTTTTTTTCGAGGTTTCTCTAGTAAGGCTGATATACGCTAGATTTTATCATTTTTCGACTTTCTGTCATTATTTTATGATTATTATCAATGTAGTCGTTATCATGATTATCATCATTATTATCATCATGATTGCAGTTATAATTATTATGCTCATTATTATAGCTATTTTCGTCATTATAACTATTTTTA
>NC_091550.1:26415768-26418268 GCF_042767895.1 Penaeus vannamei | reverse complement strand
TAATTATGAGATTAATTAGGATAATTATGAGATTAATTAGGATAATTATGAGATTAATTAGGATAATTATGAGATTAATTAGGATAATTATGAGATTAATTAGGATAATTATGACATTAATTAGGATAATTATGACATTAATTAGGATACTTATGACATTAATTAGGATAATTATGACATTAATTAGGATAATTATGACATTAATTAGGATAATTATGACATTAATTAGGATAATTATGACATTAATTAGGACAATTATGATAAAATGATAATTATAATGATAATTTGCGTAATTAATGCAATAATAGCAATAATAAATAATATTCCAATGATTTTCATGATAATAAAAACAAATAATAACGAAAATGATAATAATGAATAATAATAATAATAATAGTACAAACAATCATAATGTCGCTTTTATTGTTATTATAATTATTTTTGTTGTTATTATTTCTAAAATTATCATTATCGTTATTATTATTATAGAAATAGTTATAATGAGGAAAATGGCATTGATAATTAAGGTAATAACTATTATAATGATTATATTAAGGTTATTTATGGCGATAATTACTATAATGATGATAATGATGATATTAATAATATTAATGATAGTAATGATGATGATAATAATTATAATGCCCATCCATAATGAAAAAGGGTAAAAGTATAAAAATCACCAAAGTCGAAAAAACGGCGAAATCTAACGATATATAGCCTTTTCAGAATTGGGTCGAAAAAAAAACAACCTTTTTCGAGTTCATGAGATGATTATGATGATTTCTGCAGTAATTCTGCTGAATATGATGATTTTGATGATAATCCCATTAATAATGACGATAATAATGATAATTATGACATTAATTAGGATGATTATGACATTAATTATGATAATTATGACATTAATTATGATAATTATGACATTAATTAGGAAAATTATAATAGAATGATAATTATAATGATGATTTGCGTAATTAATGCAATAATAGCAATAATCAACAATATTCTAATGATTTTCATGATAATAACAATAATGATGACGATAATGATAATAATTAAAAATAATAATAATAATGGAAATAATCATAATATCGCTATTATTGTTATTACAATTATTATTGTTGTTATTATTTCTAAAATTATCATTATTGTTATTATCATTATAAAAATAGTTATAATGAGGAAAATAACATTAGTAATTAAGATAATAACTATTATAATATTTATATTAAGGGTAATTATGGCGATAATTACGATAATAATGATATTAATGATATTAATGATAATAATGATGATGATGATAATTATAAAGCCCATCCATAATGAAAAAGGCTAAAAGTATAAAAATCCACAAAGTCGAAAAAACGGCGAAATCTAGCGATATATAGCCTTTTGAGAATATCGTCGAAAACCCCCCTTTTTCGCGTTTATGGGATGATTATGATGATTTCTGATACAATTCTGCTAATTATGATGATTTTCATGATACACCACCACCACCTCCACCTCCACCACCAGCACCACCATCACCTCCACCACCAGCACCATCACCACCACCACCTCCACCACCAGCACCATCACCACCACCACCACCACCAGCACCATCATCACCACCACCTCCACCACCAGCACCAGCACCACCACCACCTCCACCACCAGCACCATCACCACTACCACCTCCACCACCAGCACCATCACCACCACCACCTCCACCACCAGCACCATTACCACCCCCACCTCCACCACCAGCACCACCACCTCCACCTCCACCACTATCACCATCACCACCACCACCTCCACCACCATCACCACCACCACCTCCACCACCATCACCACCACCACCTCCACCACCATCACCATCACCACCACCAACTCCACCACCAGCACCATCACCACCACCACCTCCACCACCAGCACCACCATAACCACCAGCACCACCAGCACCACCTCCACTAGCACCACCACAACCTCCACCACCACCACCACCTCCGCCATAAGCACCATCACCACCATCTCCACCACCAGCACCATTACCACCTCTGCCACCACCAGCACCACCACCTCCACCACCATTACCACCACTACCACCACCACCTTCACCAACAGCACCATTACCACCACTGCCACCACCAGCATTATTACCACCATCATCACCAACACCACCTCCACCAAAATCACCACTACCATCGCCATCATCACCTTTACATCAATCACCAGCACCATTACCACCACTGCCACCACCATCGCCACCACCTCCACCACCAGCACCATTACCACCACTGCCACCAGTGCTGGTGGTGGTGGTGACGGTGGAGGTGCCGGTGCTGGTGGTGGTGGTGGTTATGGTGGTGATAATGCTGGTGGTGGAGGTGGTGGTGCTGGAGGTAGTGGTTGTGGTGGTGCTGGTGATGATGGTACTAATTGATGGAGGTACTATTGCTGGTGGTGGAGGTGGAGATGGTAACGATGAATACTGGTGAATGGAGGTGGTGTTAGT
>NC_091550.1:26394953-26412453 GCF_042767895.1 Penaeus vannamei | reverse complement strand
TCATCATTATTGCAGTTATAATTATCATGCTAATAATTATAGCTATTTTCATCATTATAACTATTTTTATAATGAAAAGGCAATAATGATAATTTTAGAAATAATAATGACAATAGTAATAATTATAATGACCCTTTTTCGCTTTTTATTGTTAATTATTAATTCAGGTAATTGTGAGGATTTTCATGATAATTCCTTCATTAAATACAATAATGATAATTATTATGATAATGACAATGATAATGACAATAATAATGATAATAATGTTAAAATCATAATTACAATTTTGATAATTACTGCAATAATAGCAATAATGAACTCTATTCCAATAATTTCCATACTAATAATGACAATAGAAATAATAATAACATCATCATCATTGTTACTACAATTGTAACTTTTGTCATTATTCTTTCTAAAATTATAATTATTGCTATTATCATTATAAAATTGTTATAATGATGAAAATAGCTATAATAATTAGCATAATCATTATAACTGAAATAATTATGAAAATAATGATAATAATTATGTCGTAAAACGGCAAAATCTAGCGTATTACAGCCTTTTGAGATAAATTTTATTGGTAATTATGAGGATTTTAACATTAATTCAGGTAATTGTGATGATTTTCATGATAATTCCTTCATTATATACAATAATGATGATAATGAGAATGATAATGATAAAATCATAATTATAAGGATAATTTTCATAATTACTAAAATAATAGCTGTAATCAATTTTATTCCAATAATTTTCATAATAATAATGACAATAGAAATAATAATAACATCATTATCATTGTCATTATAATTATTACTATTGTCATTATTCTTTCTAAAATTATCATTTTTGCTATTATCATTATAAAAGTAGTTATAATGATGAAAATAGCTATAATAATTAGCATAATAATCATTATAACTGCCATAATGATGATAATAATTATGATAATCATGATGATAATGACTATAATGATAATAATCATAAAAAATGACAGTAATGATAATGATGATAATAATTATTATGCATTCCATTTAAAATGATATAAAGGCCAAAAGTAATAAAATCCCATAAATCGAAAAAACGGCAAAATCTAGCATATTATAGCCTTTTAAGAGAAACGTCGAAATTTTTTTTTCGCTTTTTATTTGTAATTATGAGGATTTTAACATTAATTCGGGTAATTGTGATAATTTCCATGATAATTCCTTCATTATATACAATAATGATGATAATTATGATGATAATGACAATGATAATGACAATAATAATGATAGTAATGAGAAAATCATAACTATAATGATAATTTTGATAATTACTGCGAAATAGCAATAATCAACTCTATTCCAATACTTATCATACTAATAATGAAAGTAGAAATAATTATATCATTATCATTGTTATTATAATTATTACTATTGTCATTATTATTTCTAAAATTATCATTTTTCCTGTTATCATTATAAAAATAGTTATAATGACGAAAATAGCTATAATAATGAGCATAATAATTATAACTGCAATCATGATGATAATAATGATAATCATGATAATGACTATATTGATAATAATCATAAAATAATGACAGAAAGTCGAAAAAACGATAAAATCTAGCGTATATCAGCCTTACTAGAGAAACCTCGAAAAAAAACTTTTTCGCTTTTAATTGGTAATTATGAGGATTTTAACATTAATACAGGTAATTGTAATGATTTTCATGATAATTTTTTCATTATATACAATAATGATGATAATTATGATGATAATGACAATGATAATGGCAATAATAATGATAATAATAATAAAATCATAATTATAATGATAATTTTGATAATAACTGCAATGATAACAATAGTCAACTCTATTCCAATCATTTTCATACTAATAATGACAATAGAAATAATAATATCATTATCATTATTATAATTATGACTATTGTCATTATTATTTCTAAAATTATCGTTATTGCTCATATTATTATAAAATTAGTTATAATGATGAAAATTAGCAAAATAATCATTAGAACTGCAATAATGATGATAGTAATGATCATAATAAATTACTATAATTTTGATAATCTCAGAGATAATGACAGTAATGACAATAATGATGATAATAATTATTATCCAGTGCATTTATAATGAAATAAAGGCCAAAAGTAATAAAATCCCAAAAGTAAAAAAATCGGCAA
This sequence comes from Penaeus vannamei, assembly GCF_042767895.1. Classification (NCBI taxonomy): domain Eukaryota; kingdom Metazoa; phylum Arthropoda; class Malacostraca; order Decapoda; family Penaeidae; genus Penaeus; species Penaeus vannamei. The sequence goes on along the minus strand of NC_091550.1, from coordinate 26,410,256 downwards.
AATCTAGCCTTATGAGGGAAACGTCGAAAAAAAACTTTTTCGCTTTTTATTGGTAATTATGAGGATTTTAATATTAATTCAGGTAATTGTGATGAGTTTCATGATAATTTCTTCATTATATACAATAATGATGATAATTATGATGATAATGACATTGATAATGATAATAATGATAAAATCATAATTATAATGATATTTTTCATAATTACTGCAATAATAGTAATAATCAACATTATTCCAATATTTTTCATACTAATAATGACAATAGAAATAATAACATCATTATCATTGTCATCATAAATATTACCATTGTCATTATTATTTCTAAAATTACCATTATTGCTATTATCATTATAAAAAATATTTATAATGAAAATGGCTATAATAATTAGCATAATAATAATTATAATTACTGCAATAATAGCAATAATCAACTCTATTCCAAGAATTTTCAGACTAATAATTACAATAGAAATAATAATAACATTATCATTGTCATTATAATTATTACTATTGTCACTAGTATTTCTAAAATTATTATTTTTGCAATTATCATTATAAAAATAGTTATAATGATGAAAATAGCTATAATTACCATAATAATCATTATAACTGCATGATGATAATCATGATGATAATGACTATAATAATAATAGTCATAAAAATAATGCAAGTAATGATAATAATGATGATAATAATTATTATCCAGTATATTTATTATGAAATAAAGTCAAAATGTAATAAAATCCCATAAGTCGAAAAAACGGCAAAATCTAGCGTATTACAGCCTTTCTGAGAGAATCGTCGAAAAAAACCCTTTTTCGCTTTTTATTGCTAATTATGAGAATTTTATTATTAATTCAGGCAATTGTGATGATTTTCATGACAATTCCTTCATTATATACAATGATAAAATCATAATTATAATGATGATTTTGATAATTACTGCAATAATAGCAATAATTCCAATAAGTTTCATACTAATAATGAAAATAGAAATAATAATAACCTCATTATCATTGTAATTATAATTATTACTTTTGTTACTAGTATTTCTAAAATTATCATTATTGCTATTATCATTATAAAAATAGTTATAATGATGAAAATAGCTTTAATAATTAGCACAATAATAATTACAACTGCAATATTGATGATAATAATGATGATAATCATGATAATAATGACTATAATAATAATAATCATAAAAATAATGACAGTCATGATAATAATGATGATAATAATTATTATCCGGTATATTTATTATGAAATAAAGTCCAAAAGTAATAAAATCCCATAAGTCGAAAAAACGGCAAAATCTAGCGTATTACAGTCTTTTGAGAGAAATGTCGAAAAAAAACATTTTTCGCTTTTTATTGCTAATTATGAGAATTTTAACATTAATTCAGGCAATTGTGATGATTTTCATGAGAATTCCTTCATTATATACAATAATGATGATAATTATGATGATAATGACAATAATAATGGCAATAATAATGATAATAATTATAAAATCATAATTATAAGGATAATTTTGATAATTTCTGCAATAATAGCTATAATCAACTCTATTCCAATAATTTTCAAACTAATAATGAAAATAGAAATAATAATAACATCATTATCATTGTCATGATATTTATTACTATTGCCATTGTTATATCTAATATTATAATTATTGCTATTATCATTATAAAAACAGTTATAATAATGAAAATGGCTATAATCATTAGCATAATCATCATTATAACTGCAATAATGATAAAATCATAAAATAATGACACTAATGCTAATTATGATAAATATTATTCAGTCCATTTATGATGAAATCAAGGCTAAAAGTAATAAAATCCCTAAAGGCGAAAAAAACTGCAAAATCTAGCGTATTACAGCCTTATGATATAAACATCGAAAAAAAAACTTTTTCGCTTTTTATTGGTAATTGTGAGGATTTTAACATTAATTCAGGTAATTTTGATGATTTTCATGATAATTCTTTCATTATATACAATAATGATAGTTATGATGATAATTATAATGATAATGACAATAATGATGATAATAAAATCATAATTATAATGATAATTTTGATAATTAGTGCAATAATAGCAATAATCAACTCTATTCTAATAATTTCCATGCTAGTAATGACAATAGAAATAATAATAACATTACTATCATTGTCATTATAATTATTACTATTGTCATTATTATCATTATTGCTATCATCATTATGAAAATAGTTACAATGATGAAAATAGCTATAATGTTTAGCATAATAATCATTATAACTGCAATAATGATGATAATGATGATAAACATGATGAAAAGGATTATAATGATAATAATCATGATGATAATGACTATAATGATAGAAATCATAAAAATAATGACAGTAATGATAATAATGATGATAATACTTATTATCCAGTCCATTTATAATGAAATAGAGGCCAAAAGTAATAAAATCCCATAAGTCGAACGGCAAAATCTAGCGTATTGAGAGAAACGTCGAAAAAAACAATTTTTCGCTTTTTATTGCTAATTATGAGAATTTTAACATTAATTCAGGCAACTGTGATGATTTTAATGACAATTCCTTCATTATATACAATAATGATGGTAATTATGATGATAATTACAATAATAATGGCAATAATAATGATAATAATTATAAAATCATAATTATAATGATAATTTTGATTACTGCGATAATAGCAATAATCAACTCTATTCCAATGAATATCATACTAATCATGACAATAGAAATAATAATATCATTATCATTGTCATTATAATGATTACTATTGTCATTGTTATTTCTAAAATTATCATTATTTCTATTATCATTATAAAAATAGTTATAATGATGAAAATAGCTATAATAATGAGTATAATGATTATCATAACTGTAATAATGATGATAATGATGATAGTGATGATAATGACTATATTGATAATAATCATAAAATAATGACAGAAAGTCGAAAAAACGACAAAATCTAGCGTATTACAGCCTTATGAGAGAAACGTCAAAAAAACCTTTATCGCTTTTTATTGGCAACTATGAGGATTTTAACATGAACTCAGGTAATTGTGGTGATTTTCATGATAATTCTTTCATTATATACAATAATGATAATAATTATGATGTTAATGATAATTATGATTATAACATCTTATTGATAATGACAATAATAATGATAATAATGATAAAATCATAATTATAATGATAATTTTGATAACTGTTATAAGAACAATAATCAACTCTATTTCAATTATTTTCATGCTAATATTGACACTAGAAATAATAATATCATTATCATTGTCATGTTAATTATTAATGTTGTCATTATTATTTCTAAAATTATCATTTTTTGCAATCATTATAAAAATAGTTATAGTGATGAACATAGCTGTAAGAATGAGTATAATAATTATTATAACTGCAATAATGATGATAATAATGATGATAATAATTATTATCCAGTCCATTTATAATGAAATAAAGACCAAAAGTAATAAGATCCGAAAACTCGAAAAAACGGCAAAATATAGCGTATTAGAGCCTTATGAGAGAAACGTCGAAAAAAAAAATTTTTCGCTTTTTATTGGTAATTATGAGGATCTTAACATTAATTCAGGTAATTGTGATGATTTTCATGATAATTCCTTCATTATATACAATAATGATGATAATTATGATATTAATAATATTGATAATGACAATGATAATGATAATAATTATAAAATCATAATTATAATGAGATTTTTGATAATTACTGCAATAATAGCAATAATCAACTCTATTCCAATAATTTTCATACTAAAAATGACAATAGAAATAATATTAACATCATTATCATTGTCATTATAATTATTACTATTGTCATTATTATTTCTAAAATTGTCATTATTGCTATTAGCATTATAAAAATGGGTATAATGAAAATGGCTAAAATAATAAGCTTGATAGTCATTATAACTGCCATAATAATGATAATAATGATGATAATCATGATGATAATGACTATAATGATAATCATAAAAAAATGACAGTAATGATAATGATGATAATAATTATTATGCATTCCATTTAAAATTATATAAAGGCCAAAGGTAATAAAATCGAAAAAATGGCAAAACCTATCACAGACTTTTGAGAGAATCGTCGAAAAAAAAACTTTTTCGGTATTTATTGGTAATTATGAGGATTTTAACATTAATTCAGGTAATTGTGATGATTTTCATGATAATTCCTTCATTATATACAATAATGATGATAATTATGATGATTAGGACAATGATAATGACAATAATAATGATGATAAGGATAAAATCATAATTGTAATGATAATTTTGATAATTACTGCAATAATACCAATAATCAACTCTATTGCAATAATTTTCATACTAATAATGGCAATACAAATAATAATAACATCATTATCACTGTCATTATAATTATTACTATAGTCATTATTATTTCTAAAATTATTATTATTGCTATTATCATTATACAAATAGTTATAATGAAAAAAGCTATGATAATTAGCATAATAATCATTGTAACTGCAATAATGATGATAATAATGATAATCATGATGATATTGACTATAATGATAATAATCATAAAAATAAAGACAGTAATGACATAATGATGATAAAAATTATTATCCAGTCCATTTATAATGAAATAAAGGCCAAAAGTAATAAAATCCCAAAAGTCGAAAAACAGCAAAATCTAGCCTTTTGAGAGAAACGTCGAAAAAAAACTTTTCGCTTTTTATTGGTAATTATGAGGATTTTAATATTAATTCAGGTAATTGTGATGATTTTCATGATAATTTCTTCATTATATACAATAATGATGATAATCATGATGATAATGACATTGATAATGATAATAAAATCCTAATGACAATAGAAATAATAATAACATCATTATCATTGTCATCATAAATATTACCATTGTTATTATTATTTCTAAAATTACCATTATTGCTATTATCATCATAAAAAGTATTTATAATGAAAATGGCTATAATAATTATCATATTAATAATTATAACTTGAAAAATAATGATCCTGATGCTAATGACTATAATAATAATGATCATATAAATAATGACAGTAATGGTAATAATTATAATAATTATTATCTAGTCCATTTAATTGAAATAAAGGCCAAAAAAAATAAAATCCCATAAGTGGAAAAAACGGCAAAATCTAGCGAATTAAAGCCTTTTGAGAGAAATTTTTATTCGTAATTATCAGGATTTTAACATTAATTGAGGTAATTGTGATGGTTTTCATGATAATTCATTCTTTATATACAATAATGAAGATAATGACAATGATAATGACAATAATGATAAAATCATAATTATAATGATAATTTTCATAATTCCTGCAATAATAGCAATAACCAACTCTATTCCAATAATTTTCATACATTGTCATTATAACTATTAGTATTGTCACTAGTATTTCTAAAATTATCATTTTTGCTATTGTCAATATAAAAATAGTTATAATGATGAAAATAGCTATGATAATTAGCATAATAATCATTATAACTGCAATAATGATGATAATGATGATGCTGATACATGACTATAATGATAATCAAAATGATAATGACAGTAATGATAATAATGATGATAATACTTATTATCCAGTATTAAAGACTTTTGAGAGAAACATCGAAAAAAGATCTTTTTCGCTTTTTATTGGTAATTGTGAGGATTTTAACATTAATTCGGGTAATTGTGATGATTTTCATGATAATTCCTTCATTATATACAATAATGATGATAATTATGATGATAATGACAATGATAATGACAATAATAATTATAGTAATGATAAAATCATAACTATAATGATAATTTTGATAATTACTGCAATAATAGCAATAATCAACTCTATTCCAATAATTTTCATACTAATAATGACAATCATTATGATTATTACTATTGTCATTATTATTTCTAAAATTATCATTTTTGCTACTATCATTATAAAAATAGTTATAATAATGAAATTAGCTGTAAGAATGAACATGATAATCATTATAACTGCATTAATGATAATAATAATGATGATAATCATGATAACGACTATAAAGAATAATCATAAAAAAATGACAATAATGACAATAATGATGATAATAATTATTATCCAGTCCATTTATAATGAAATAAATGCCAAAAGTAATAAAATCCCAAAAGTCGAAAAAACGGCAAAATCTAGTGTATTGCAGCCTTTTGAGAGAAACGTCGAAAAAAAACCTTTCGCTTTTTATTGGTAATTATGAGGATTTTAACATTAATTCAGGTAATTATACAAATTTTCATGATAATTCCTTCATTATATACAATAATGATGATAATTATGATGATAATGACAATAATAATGACAATGATGATAAAATCATAATTATTATGATAATTTCGATAATTACTGCGATAATAGCAATAAGCAACTCTATTCCAATAATTATCATACTAATAATGACAATAGAAATAATATCATTATCATTGTCATTATAATAAATTACTATTGTCATTATTATTTCTAAAATTATCGTTTTTGCTTATCACAGACTTTTGAGAGAAACGTAAAAAAAAAAAAAAACGTTTTTTCGCTTTTTATTGGTAATTATAAGGATTTTAACATTTATTCAGGTAATTGTGATGATTTTCATGATAATTCCTTCATTATATACAATAATGATGATAATTATGATGTTAATGACAATGATAATGACAATAATAATGATAATAATGATTAAATCATAATTATAATGATAATTTTGACAATTACTGCAATAATAGCAATAATCAACTCTATTCCAATAATTATCATACTAATAATGACAATAAAAATAATAACATCATTATCATTATCATTATAATTATTACTATTGTCATTATTATTTTTAAAATTATCATAATTGCTTTTATCATTATAAAAATAGTTATAATGATGAAATTACCTATAATAATTAGCATAATAATCATTATAACTGCAATAATGATGATAATAATGATGATAATTATGATTATAATGACTATAATTATGATGATAATAATCATAAAAATAATGACAGTAATGATAATAATGATGATGATAATTATCCAGTCCATTTATAATGAAATTAAGGCGAAAAGTAATAAAATCCCATAAGTCGAAAAAAGGCAAAATCTAGCGTATTACAGCTCTATGAGAAAAACGTCGAAAAAACCTTTTTCGCTTTTTATTAGTAATTATGAGGATTTTAACATTAATTCAGGTAATTGTGATGATTTTCATGATAATTCCTTCATTATATAAAATAGTGATGATGATTATGATGGAAATGACAATGATAATGACAATAATAATGATAATAATGACAAAATAATTATAATGATGATTTTGATAATCACTGCAATAATAGCAATAATCAACTCTATTCCAGTGATTTTCATACTAATAATGACAATAGAAATGGTAATATCATTATCATTGTCATTATGATTATTACTATTGTCATTATTATTTCTAAAATTATCATTATTGCTATTATCATTATAAGAATAGTTATAATGAAAATAACTATAATAATTAGCATAATAATCATTATAACAGCAATAATGATAATAATGATGATAATCATGATGATAATGACTACAATGATAATATTTAAAACAATAATGACTAATAATAATAATGATGATAATAATTTTTATCCAGTCCATTTATAATGAAATGAAGGCCAAAAGTTATATAGGCCAAAAGTAATACAATCCCATAAGTCAAAAAAAAAAAAAAAAAAAACGGAAAAATCTAGCGTATGATATGATGATAATGACAATAATAATGATAAAATCATAATTATAATGATAATTTTGATAATAATTGCAATAAGAACAACAATCAACTCTATTCCAGTATTTTTATACTAATAATGAATATAGAAATAATAAAATCATTATCATTGTCATTATAATTATTACTATTGTCATTATAATTTCTAAAATTATCATTTTTGCTACTATCATTATAAAAATAGTTATAATGATGAATATAGCTGTAAGAATTAGCATAATATTTATTATAACTGCAATAATGATAATAATAATGATGATAATCATTATAATGACTATAATGATAATAATCATAAAAATAATGACAATAATGATAATAATGATGATAATAATTATTATATTTAATGTCATAATTATCATAATTACTGTTATGATTATCATTATTATTGTCATCATTAATGGGATTATCATGAAAATCATCATAATTAGCAGAATTCTTGCTGAAATCCTCATAAATATCCTTTAAACTGGAAAAAGGGATTTTTCGACCATTCTCTCAAAAGATTACTAGATTTTGCTATTTTTTTCGACTTTTCGGATTTTTTTTATTCTAGCCTTTTTTCATTATGGATAGCCTTAATAATTATCATTATCCTCCTTATTATCATTATTGCCATTGATATCATCATTAATATCATTATTGCCATTAATATCATCATTATTATCATTATTGCCATTAATATCATCGTTATTATCATTATAGTAATGATCGCCATAATTCCCCCTAATATAATCATTGTAATAGTTATTATCTTAATCATTAATGTCATTTTCATCATTATAACTTTTTCTTATATTGATAATTTTAGAAATAATAACGACAATAATAATAGTTATAATAACAATAATAGCGATATTATGATTATTTCTATTATTATCTTTATTATCATTATCGTCATTATTATTTTTATCATAATGAAAAATATTAGAATATTGCTGATTATTGCTATTATTGCATGAATTACGCAAATTATCATTATAATTATCATTTTTTATAATTATCATAATTAATGTCATAATTATCATTATTGTCATTATTAATGGCATTATCATCAAAATCATTATGATTAGCAGAATTATTGCTAAAATCATCATAATTATCCTTTAAACTCGAAAAAGGGGTGGGGAGTCGACTTTTCTCTGAAAAGACTTTTTCATTATGGATGGGCTTTATCATTTTTATCATCATTATTATCATTATTGCCAATAATATGATCATTATTGTCATTCTAGTAATTATCGCCATAATTGCCCTTAATATAATAATTATTATAGTTATCATTTTAATTATTAATGTCATTTACATCATTATAACTATTTTTATAATGATAATAACGGTAATGATAATTTTAGAAATAATAACAACAATAATAATAATTATAATAATAATAAAAGCGATATGATGATTATTTCTATTATTATTTTTATTGTCATTGTTATTAACAAGAAAATCATTAGAATATTGTTGATTATTGCAATTATTGCATTAATAACGCCAATTATCATTATAATTATGATTTTATTATAATTATCAAAGTTAATGATATAATTATCATTATTATTGTCATTATTGTCATTATTAATTGCAGAAATTTTGCTAAAATCATCATAATTTTCATTTAAACTCGAAAAAGTTTTTTTTTCCCGATTATTTTCTCAAACGGCTATATGTCGGTAGATTTCGCTGTTATTTCGACGCTGTTATTTTTTAATTATGGATGGGCTTTATAATCATTATTATCATCATTAAAATTATCATTATTGTCATTAATATCAACATTATTTTCATTATAGTAATAATCGCCATAATTACCCTTAATATAATCATTATTATAATTATTATATTAGTCATGAATGTCATTTTTATCATTATAACTATTTTTATAATGATAATTTTAGAAATAACAACAATAATAATAATTATAATAACAATAATAGCGATATTATGATTATTTCTATTATTTTTTAATTATCATTATCATTATTGATATTATTATTATGAAAATCATTAGAATATTGTTGATTATTGCTATCATATCCATAATTACGCAAATTATCATTACGATTATTCTTTTATTATAATTATCATAATTATTGCCATAATTATCATTTTTGTCGTCATTATTGTCATTGTTATTGGGATTATTATCAAAATCATAATTAGCAGTATTATTGCTAGAATCATCATCATTATGCTTTACACTCGAAAAAGGGAGTTTTCCGACTATTTTCTGAAAAGCCTATATTTTCCTAGATTTCACCGTTTTTTCGATTTTTTTTTTTTTTTACTTTTATCCATTTTCTCCATTATGGATGGGATTTACCTTATCATCATTATTATCATTAAAGTAATTATCGCCATAATTACCATTAATATAATCATTATAATAATTATTATCTTAATCATTAATGTCATTTATATCATTATAGTTATTTTCATAATGTTAATAACAATAATTAGAAATAATAACAACGATAATCATAATTATGATAACAATAATAGCGATATTATAATTATTTCTATTATTATTCCTATTATCATTATCGTTATTATTATTATTATGAAAATCATTGGCATATTTTTGATTATTGCTATTATTACAATAATTACGGAAATTATCATTATAATCATCATTTTATTATAATTATCATAATTATTGTCATAATTATCATAATTATTGTCATAATTATCATTATTATCGTCATTATTATCATTATTAAGGGGGTTATCATGAAAATCATCATAATTAGCAGAATTATTGCTAAAATCATCAAAATTATCATTTTAACTCGAAAAAGTTTTTTTTTCGACTATTTCCTCAAAAATCTAAATTTCCCTAGATTTCGCTGTTTTTTCTACTTTTGGGAATATTTTACCTTTGGCCTTTTTCATTATGGATGGGCTTTATAATTATTATCATCATTATTATCATTATTGACATTAATATCATAATTAATATCATTATATTAATTATCGCCATTAATATCATAATTGATATCATTATATTAATTATCGCAATAATTATTATGCCATTTTCATCATTATAACTATTTTAATAATGATTATAACAATAATGATAACTGAAATAGTAATATTAATATTTCATTATCCAAATTATCATTATAATTAATGTTTTATTATTGTTATCATTATTATAATCATTATTGTCAATATCAATGGGATTATTTGCAAAATTTTCGTCTATTCTCTCATAAGGGTTGATCGACTTCTGTGATTTAATTAATTTTTGCATATTTTCATCATGAATGGGCTCTATAATTATCATTATTGTCATTATTATCATTAATATTTGCTGACAAAGAGAGACAATACAATAGGGCTTACATGGAAACCCGAAACATAGTTTTGAAAGAACCTTAGGGTTCTGAAAGAGAAAGTTTGCATTACTAAATCATGTAGGCACAAAACTATCCACTACCAAGCGCGCGGCAGCTGCAGCTGATCACAACTCGTCCCAGCAAGGGTGGCGATATCCTGTTTAGCGTTGGCTCCAATTCCACCGGAGGGTCTTCTGATCAAATTTTCACATTTATTGTGAATGAGAGAAGCTACCTCCTTCTGGCAAGGACCGCGAGTTGCCGTCCATTGTTGTAGCCAATTCGAGATTGTCTTCTTGTCGAGAGCGCGCACGCCAAACTGATAACTTTCATGCCAAACAGTGCAGAGAGTTCCATTTTTATGTCAATGATCTCATTCATCTCATTCTTTTTTTTTTATTAGAGTTCCCTTCTATAGATGTCACCACAGCAATTACCAATGATGGCCACTTCATTCTCACTCCGAAGACTGATTCTACACGCACGTTGTTGGACTCACTTACCACCCTAGCTTCAGGCAAGATTGTCAATATTACCTCTTATGTTCCTGAACCCAGAAAATTCAGAGCAATTTTTAGAAAAAATCCTCATAGGCTTTCCACTTCAACGCCTTACAGACCTCCCAGACGTCATCTCTGCTGAACGTTGTATATACCGCCCAATCAAGGAGGAGACGCGCCAAGTTCTCCTGGTCATGTCAAGAGAACCCCCTGATGAAATCAATCTGGGCATATTTGGGACCTTTAGAACTCGCAAATACATCCCAGAACCACTCCGGTGCTACAACTTGCAGCGCTATGGACATCACCGCAACCAAAGTAAAGTTGCTGCACGCTGTGCAATCTGCTCAAAATGTCACCCAACAGACAATTGCCTCACCAAATTCAAAAACGGCGAGCAGACCGAACCAAAATGCCCAAACTGTGGAGGCAAATACCACGCATGGAACCTCTGCTGTGAGATGAGACGCTCTCTGCTATCAAAGCCTGATTCTTCTGTAAAAGGGCAGCACCCTCAGCCTCGAACCTTCACGAGAAAGATCCATGATTGGAGCAAACCAAGAGAACCACAACACCTCAACACTTCTGCTCTCAGCCATGAACCAATCAAAGCTTCTATTGCTGCTAACCTGCATACCTTATCTACTCCTGCTCCTGCACCAGTTGCCACCTCCCCAGTCTCACAGCCCTTCATGAGTCACAAAGCACCAATTTCCTTAGCTCCTCCTGAACTGATTGGATCATTCCTAGTGAATACCATTCAACTTGGCCTTTTAGCCCTGGGTCACTCTATTCCTCACTCCCACTTACAAACTCTCATTGACAACATCCTTGCCATCTTACCACACAAGAACACATCCTCCTCATCCCAAGAATCCATGCCTTCTGAACCTGTACAGCAGGATACTGGTACAATTACCTCGGTCGTTGCATCATCAGAAGACTTTCCACCTCTTCCTACATCTTCTCACAGGATTAATCAGACAAGCCTCTGTAATCCAACGCCTGCACAACAATCGGCACAACTCCACTCTTCCGCCAGCTCTCCACCAATCTTACACATTCCAGACCAACCTCATGAACTCAGGACCACGCAAGAGCTCAATTAAACCACTAATTTTACCCTTACATCATCACATCATGAGTAATGTTATGCATTCCGTTTCAGACTCCATCAGTATTCTACAATGGAACATTCTTGGCCTTCAGTGCAACTATCCCACACTCTCATTAGCAATCACTGAAGACAACTTTGATGTCATCGTTCTCCAGGAAACTCTCCTTCCAGCCTCCAACAATTTCTCCATTAACCGCTACTCAGCGTTTCACAGCCCTTTCATCCCCAATCAGTCACGGGGAATCTCCATTTTTATAAAGTCTTCCATACCCTGTGAAGAGATTACTCCACCGCCAGATTGTGGAGAAAACATTGAAAGCATAGGCGTCAAACTAATCCTACAGAACACACCTCCACATTTTCAATGTTTATCGGCCTCCTCGAGCAGATTGTTCTCTAGAGCTTGAAGAATGATTTGGCATAACAGCCAATGAACCACCTCTCATCTGTGGTGATCTTAATGCCCATCACCCCTCTTGGACCGACCAATCTACCCCTTCTGCACACAAAATGAATGACACCGGTCTATATATCAATGAACTGCTGGACAGTTTCTCAGAAGTTACTGTCCTCAACAACGGTATTGCAACTCATGTCCGTGGAGGAGTACTAGACCTCACCATTCTCTCCACCTCTCTCCTCCCTATAGCAGACTGGAAACTACACCCCTATTTAACTTCTGACCACCTTGCCACTATCACTACCGTTCGGATTCCGCGGGTTACTCTCCCCCCACCCAAACCAAGATGGAATCTCAAAAAAGCGAACTGGCCCCTCTTCACAGACGCTATGGAGAGATGGGCCTCCAACTACATTCCATCGTCAGATGCCACCCAGCTAGAGAAAGATTTCACTAATGCCATTCACAATGCTACTAAGAGCAGCATTCCCCTCACCAATGTCACTCTTCATGCGCACAAGAACTGCTGGTTCTACAACGACCGGATACATGAACTCAAGCATAGAATGAACATGTTCCGCAAAGCTCTCCACCGATCCCATTCTCCAACCATCTTAGAATCTTTTCGCACCTTACGACGTCTTGTCAAAATGGAAATCTCAGAAATAAAAGCCAAAGCCTGGTTATCTTGGTGTGAAACGATAACTGCTCATACATCCTTGAAAGAGATGTGGACCAATCTACGACTGGCATCAGGAGCAAAACGCTCAATGCCCGCACCACATCCTCATCCTCACTCAGAAGCCAACAGACTTGCACTCTCCTTTGCCACGCGCTGTTCATCCACCCAACTGCCTGCATCCGTTTCAAGGAAGCTACAACAGCTGAAGCCCATCCGACAACAAGTCATTCAAATAGCTATAGACTCACCTGCCCAAAGTGACACACCTTTCACATTAACTGAACTCGAGAAAGATACAAAGACTTCTAAAGACACAACCCCAGGTATTGATAAAATACCCTATTCTATGCTCCACCACTTAGGGCCCTCAAGTATGGGCACACTGCTCAGACTATTTAATGCCTCATATCACCAAGGAACCTTGCCCCAAGCCTGGAAATCTGCCAACTTAATACCAATACCCAAACGTGACAGTACTAATGCCTTCCGACCTATCTCGCTACTTTCCTGCATAGGTAAAACCATGGAACGTGCTGTGCTCCATCGCTTACAACACATCATTCCATCCCTCCATCCACATATTTTGGCCTATGAAAAAGGAACAGGCACAACAGACAACATCGCTACCCTCCTGTCCTTAACTGACGGCAACGACAGTGTGATTGTATTCCTCGATCTAGAAAAAGCCTTCGAGCTTGCCAACCATGATGCCATACTACACGCACTTGCTGAGAAAGGCGTAAAGGGCAAGGTTCTCAAATGGGTCAAGGACTACCTCTCAAACAGGAAAGCTCGAGTAAGATTCCAGGGACACACTTCTGACTTCTACCCCTTTGAAACTGGTACACCTCAAGGCGGCCTCCTGGGCCCTTTTCTTTTCAACCTCCTAATTGTTAAACTAGTAGAAATCCCCTTCCCAAACAATACGCATCTTCTAGCCTACGCTGATGATTTACAATTAGTTGTCACAGGAAGGAACAGGTATGTCAATGCTCAACTCGCTCTCAATCTCCTCGAGTCGACCTGTAAAGAACTCGGACTCAAAATCAACAGTAACAAAACCAAAGCCCTCCAAATCCGTCGTCACATTAACCTGCAAAATCTTTACATAGGTAACCCATAATAAATGGACTGGATAATAATTATTATCACCATTATTATCATGACTGTCATTATTTTTAAGATTATTATTATTATAGTCATTATCATCATGATTATCATCATGATTATCATCATGCAGTTATAATGATTATGAAGGTAATTATAGCTATTTTCATCATTATAACTATTTTTATAATGATAATAGCTAAATTAATAATTTTAGAATTACTAGTGACAATAGTAATAATTATAATGGCAATGATAATGATGTTATTATTATTTCTATT
>NC_091550.1:26369746-26389746 GCF_042767895.1 Penaeus vannamei | reverse complement strand
GCCTTGATGACGCCAGGGGCTTTGATCGTAATTTCGTCCCATTTCAGCTCAAGTTTTCTCTATCAAATGTCACGTCATTACAAAAGTTTCATTATAATATGTTTCAATTGTAATGATGTATTGTATTCAATAATGTGTTATTTTGATTTGAATGATTTTATGAATTTCTTGACTTGCGTTTTTTTGTCATAGTTTCCTCAATGTCTTAACCTTAAAACCTAGTAATTTCCTTGAATACCAATGTTTCCCTAGAATGTGTTTCAGTCATAATAATCTATTGCAATTCAGTAATGTATTGTATCATAATTGACGGTATTTACGTTATCTTGAATGGCATGTTTTGTCATATTTACATGATGGCTTTTATAGTCTAGAAAATTTTCAATACTAAATTAGTTTTCCAATTCGTTTAGAGTATAGTTCTCTTGGCATGTTTAATATTGTTAATTTATTTCAAGGTCAAACATGAACTGTTCAACTTGTTGTATTAATCTATATAATAACTTTTCATAAACCCTTACATTTTCTTATCTCGATATGTAATGTAAAGTCTTGATACGAGTCATTCGTGTCCCACTTTTCATGTCTTATTAATACAATTAGTGATATGATTTATCTTAACTTTTTTGTAAATATCTTTTTGTAAACTGAAGGATAATGTTCCTTATATCCTTTCTTGTCATCACTGAAGATGAGTATTGAACATTCGAAACGTATGATTTTGATGTTGGAAGAACTGTTTTTGTTCAAAGGAGATACCAGTTTAGTTGGATCAAAGAAGAAGGAAAATGCTTGTTTTTTCTATGACCACTGGTCATGAAGTTTATTGCATGTCTCCGCTTCACAGCTGGAAGTTCCACGGCACCTAATATGTATATATATATATATATATATATATATATATATATATATATATATATATATATATATATATATATATATATATGTGAGTAAGTACTAGACGCAGGCTAGCGCCTGGTTGCTTTGCTATTATCATTATAAAAATAGTTATGATGATGAAAATAGCTATAATAATTAGCATAATAATCATTATAACTGCAATAATGATAATAATAATGATGATGATCATGATGATAATGACTATAATGATAATAATCATAAGAATAATGATAGTAATGATAATAAGGATCTTACTAATTATTATCTAGTCCATTTATGATGAAATAAAGGCCAAAAATAATAAAATCCCAAAAGTCGAAAAAAACGCAAAATCTGAGAGAAATGTCGAAAAAAAACCTTTTCGCTTTTTATTCGTAATTACGAGGATTTTAACAATAATTCAGGTAATTGTAATGATTTTCATGATAATTCCTTCATTATATGCAATAATGATGATAATTAGGATGATAATGACAATTAGAATGACAATAATAATGATAATGATAAAATCATAATTATAATGATAATTTTGATAATTACTGCAATAATAGCAATAATACACTCTATTCCAATAGTTTTCAGACCAACAATGACAATAGAAATAATAATATCATTAGCATTGTCATTATAATTATTACTATTGTCATTATTTCTAAAATTATCATTATTGCTATTATCATTATAAAAATGGTTATGATGATGAAAATAGCTATAATAATGAGCCTAGTAATCATTATAACTGCAATAATGATGATAATAATGATGATAATCATGACTATAATGATAATAATCATAAAAATAATGACAGTAATGATAATAACGATAATAATTATTATCCAATCCATTTATAATGAAATAAAGGCCAAAAGTAATAAAATTCCAAAAGTCGAAAAAAACGACAAAATCTATTGTATTACAGCCTTTTCAGAGAAAAGTCGAAAAAAAAACTTTTTCACTTTTCATTGGTAATTATGAGGATTTTAACATTAATTCAGGTAATTGTGATGATTTTCATGATAATTCCTTCATTATATGCAATAATGATGATAATTATGATGATAATGACAATAACAATGATAATAATGATAAAATCATAATTGTAATGATAATTTTGATAATTACTGTAATAATAGCAATAATCAACTCTATTCCAATAATTTTTTAGACTAATAATGACAATAGAAATAATAAAAGCATCTTTATCATTGTCATTATAATTATTACTATTGTTATTATTATTTCTAAAATAATCATTATTGCCATTATTATTATAAAAATAGTTATGATGATGAAAATAGCTATAATAATGAGCATAATAATCATTATAACTGCAATAATGATGATAATCATGATAATAATGACTATAATGATAATAATCATGAGAATAATGACAGTAATTATAATAATGATGATAATAAGATTTATCCAGTCCATTTATAATGAAACAAAGGCCAAAAGTAATAAAACCCCAGAAGTCGAAAAAAGGGCAAAATCTAGCGTTTTACAGCCTTTTGAGAGAAGATTCGAAAAAAAACCTTTTTCGCTTTTTATTGATTACCAAAATCTAGCATATTACAGCCTTTTGAGAGTAACGTCGAAAAAAAACCTTTTCGCTTTTTATTGGTAATTATTAGCATTTCAACATTAATTCAGGTAATTGTGATGATTTTCTTGATAATTCCTTCATTATATGCAATAATGATGATTATGATGATAATGACAATGATAATGACAATAACAATGATACTAATGATAAAATCATAATTATAATTATAATTTTGATAATTACTGCAATAATAGCAATAATTAACTCTATTCCAATAATTTTCAGACTTATAATGACAATAGAAATAATGCTATCATTATCATTGTCATTATAATTATTCCTATTGTCATTATTATTTTTTAAATTATCATTATAAAAATAGTTTTGATGATGAAAATAGCTATAATAATTAGCATAATAATCTTTATAACTGCAATAATGATGATAATAATGATGATAATCATGA
Organism: Penaeus vannamei; assembly: GCF_042767895.1. Lineage (NCBI taxonomy): Eukaryota > Metazoa > Arthropoda > Malacostraca > Decapoda > Penaeidae > Penaeus > Penaeus vannamei. The sequence goes on along the minus strand of NC_091550.1, from coordinate 26,386,834 downwards.
TAATAATGACTATTTTGATAATAATCATGAGAATAATGACAGTAATGATAATAATGATGATAATAATTATTATCCAGTCCATTTATAATGATATAAAGGCCAAAAGTAATAAAATCCCAGAAGTCGAAAAAATGGCAAAATCTAGCCTTTTGAGAGAAACGTCGAGAAAAAAACCATTTTTGCTTTTTAATTATAATAATTATGATTTCAACATTATTTCAAGTAATTATGATAATTTCATAGTAATTCCTTCATTATATGCAATAATGATGATAATTATAATGATAATGACAATGGTAATGACAATAATAATGATAATAATGATAAAATTATAATTATAATAATTTAGATAATTACTGCAATAATAGTAATAATCAACCCCAATCCAATAATTTTCAGACTTATAATGACAATAGAAATAATAATATCATTATCATTGTCATTATATTACTATTGTCATTATTATTTCAAAAATTATCATTATTGCTATTATCATTATAAAAATAGTTATGATAAGGAAAATAGCTATAATAATTAGCATAATAATCATTATAACTGCATTAATAATGATAATGATAATAATCATGATGATAATGACTATAATGATAATAATCATGATGATAATGACTATAATGATAATAATCATAAGAATAATGACAGTAATGATAACAATGATGATAATAATTATTATCCAGTCCATTTATAATGAAATAAAGGCCAAAAGTATTAAAATCCCAGAAGTCGAAAGAAAACGGCAAAATCTTGCCTATTACAGCCTTTTGAGAGAAACGTCGAAAAAAAACTCTTTCGCTTTTTATTGGTAATTATGAGGATTTTAACACTAATTCAGGTAATTGTGATTTTTTTCATGATAATTCCTTCATTATATGCAATAATGATGATAATGACAATAATAATGATAATAATGATAAATTCATAATTATAAAGATAATTTTGATAATTACTGCAATAATAGCAATAATCAACTCTATTCTAAGAATTTTCAGACTAATAATTACAATAGAAATAATAATATAATCGTCATTATAATTATTACTATTGTCATTATTATTTCTAAAATTACCATTATTGCTATTATCATTATAAAAATTGTTATGGTGATGAAAATAGCTATAATAATTAGCATAATAATCATTATGACAGCAATGGTAATGATAATAATGATGATAATCATGATGATAATGACTATAATGATAATAATCATAAGAATAATGACAGTAATGATAACAATGATGATAATAATTATTATCCAGTCCATTCATAATGAAATAAAGGCCAAAAGTAATAAAAACCCAAAAGTCGAATAAAACGGCAAAATCTAGCGTATTACAGCTTTTTGAGAGAAACGTCGAAAAAAAAAGCTTTTTCGCTTTTTATTGGTAATTATGAGGATTTTAACATTAATTCAGGTAATTGTGATGATTTTCATGATAATTCCTTCATAATATGCAATAATGATGATAATTGTGATGATAATGACAATGATAATGGCAATAAAAATTATAATAATGATAAAATAATAATCATAATGATAACATTGATAAGTACTGCAATAATAGCAATAATCAACGCTATTCAGACTAATAATGACAACAGAAATAATAATAACATCATTATCATTGTCATTATAATAATTACTATTATTTCTAAAATTATCATTATTGCTATTATCATTAAAATAGTTATGATGATGAAAATAGCTATAATAATTAGCATAATGATCATTATAACTGCAATTATAATAATAATAATGATAATAACCATGATGATAATGACTATAATGATAATAATCATAAGAATAACGACAGTAATGATAATAATGATTATTATTATCCTTAAAACTCGGGACGTACACAGCCGTACACTACAATTATCATCATCATTATTATCATTAATGTCATCATTTTCATCATTATAGTAATTATCGCCATAATTACCCTTAATATAATCATTGTAATAGTTATTATCTTAATTATTGATGTCATTTCCCTCACTATAACTATTTTTATAATGATAACAATAATGATAATTTTAGAAATAATAACAACAATAATAACAATTATAATAACAATAATAGCGATATTATGATTATTTCAATGATTATTTTTATTATCATTATCGTTATTATTGTTATTGTCATGAAAATCATTAGAATAATGTCGATTATATATATTATTGCATCAATTAAGCAAATTATCATTATAATTATCATTATATCATAATTATCTTAATTAATGTCATAATTATCAGGGATATTATGATTATTTCAATGATTATTTTTATTATCATTATCGTTATTATTATTGTTATTGTCATGAAAATCCTGAGAATATTGTCGATTATTGCTATTATCGCTGTAATTACGCAAATTATCATTATAATTATCATTATATTATAATTATCTTTATTAATGTCATAATTATCATAATTAATGTCATTATTATTGTCATTATTAATGGCATTGTCATGAAAATCAACATAATTAGGAGAACCAATGCAGAAATCATCATAATTATCAATTAAAAACGAAAAAGGAGGTTTGTCGACCATTCTCTGAAAAGGCTATATATCGCTAGATTTCGGCGTTTTTTTTCAACTTTTGGGATTTTTATACTTTTAGCCTTTTTTCATTATGGATGGGCTTTATAATGATTATCATCATCATTATTATCATTAATGTCATCATTATCATTATGTCATTATCGCCATAATTACCCTTAATATAATCATTATAATAGTTATTATCTTAATTACTGATGTCATTTCCCTCATTATAACTATTTTTATAATGATAATAATAATAATGATAATTTTAGAAATAATAACAACAATAATAACAATTATAATAACAATAATAGCGATATTATGATTATATCAATGATTATTTTTATTATCATTATCGTTATCATTATTGTTATTGTCATGAAAATCATTAGAATATTGTCGATTATTGCTATTATTGCATTAATTACACAAACTATCATTATAATTACCATTATATTATAATTATCTTAATTAATGTCATAATTATCATAATTAATGTCATTATTAATGGGATTGTCATCAAAATCATCATAATTAGCAGAATCATTGCAGAAATCATCATAATTATCCCTTAAACTCGAAAAAGGGGGTTTGTCGACCATTCCCTCAAAAGGCTATATATCGCTACATTTCGGCGTTTTTTTTTTCGACTTTTGGGATTTTTTTCATTGTGGATGGGCTTTATAATGATTATCATCATCATTATTATCATTAATGTCATAATGTCATAATTTGCCCTTGCCTCGCGGCCTCACCCGAGCTTCACCCCGCTTCAGCAGTGATGGTTAGCCGAGGGACAGCCCAGGAGCCACGGCCGAAGAGGCCGTGCCTAGAGCACACCCCAGAGGGCGCCAAAAACCTGCTAACTTCTCTCCCCTCCCCCTCAGTTAGCCGAGAGGCTCCGTGTTCGCCATAGCGAGGCTCCACGCCCCGTGGGAAAAATGTGGTGGGGCGAGCCGCGCTCAAGGTCGCGGGGTATTCCCCGCGCCACGAGTCGCGGCCTTGCCTCGCCGCACGATCTCGCGAGGTGTGGACGCGCGGTGGACACGCGAGGCTGCCGATGGCGCTGGGCCCCTCGATCCTTTTCCTCTTTCAACAAACCCACTACAGATATTACCAAGATCTTTACCCTGCATGCTGGGTCAAGCCCCGGCTCCTTTTTCTTCTACTAAAATTCATTTTCCTCCTCCTTATCCTTATCCTATCCCCACTCTTCCTTCCCCCCTCTTCTTTACACACTTAGTACTTAGGCAGAATCATCATTCTCCACTCAGCTGTTGACCTGACTACACTTGTACTTGGTTCATCAAAATAAAGAGATAAAAATCCAGTTTGGTTTCTTAACCTCTACACTGGTGACCCTCGGAGTGAACCAAGTTTTTACACAAGATGTCAGCAACACAGTATGCTATCAGCCTGCTCTCTGGCCAGCCTGCCGGAATGGTTTTTTCAAGTGGAGCAGGAATTCTTCCTCAGGAATATAACCACCCAGACCACTAAATTCCGCCTGCTGGTCACTAACCTCCCGCCAGAATTCCTTCTGACAGTCGGCGACCTCCTGCATAATCATCGGTACGCCACTTACGACGAGCTTAAGGAGGCCATTCTTAGGCGAGCAGCACCTAACCCTCTGACCGCGTTAAGCTCCTTCCTGTCGTCTGACGCCGCGGACAACCGTACCCCCACAGAAATCCTTCACCACTTCCAGCGCCTCCTCACCCGCACCGGCACTACACTCCCACCTGACGTCATGCGCTCCCTCTTCCTCAAGCGGCTGCCTGCTGATATCCAGCAAATCCTGCTGGTGTCAGACGCCCCATTGGAGCAACTTGCCCTGCAAGCCGACGCGATGCTTGTAGCTAGGGCACCCACATCGTCAATAGCAACAGTGTCTGTCGCAACCACCACCTCCGCCGTGACGTTGGGAGCCCTTGCAGCCCATGTCGCCACACTATCCGAGGCTGTGCAGAAGATATCCACACAGAAACGTTCTCACTCCCGGCCTCGCTTTCGCACCCCTTTGCCACCACGCTTTGAACGGGACATCAGGCGCTCTGCAACGCCCAACCGCCATCCTCGCTTCCGCGTTCCTTCACCGCCGCGCAAAGAGTGGAGGAAGCCGCGGAAACTGGGCGCGCCTGTCTTTCGCGGACCTCGGAGGCGTTTATTGTACGTCCGAGATGCCTCCTCCTCCCTACATTTCCTCGTCGACACAGGGGCCGAGGTCAGCCTCCTCCCGGCCTCCCACAGGGATAAACGCTTCCCCTCCTCCCGCACTCTGGAAGCTACCAACACATCGCCCATCAACACTTACGGCGAGCGTTCGAGGACCCTCTCGCTGGAAGGCGGGCCCGCCCAACGATTCCAATGGATCTTCCTCGTCACCAACGTCCCACACCCCATCATCGGCGCCGATTTCTTGGCGCACTACGGTCTGACGGTTGATCTTCAAGGTATGGCCCTAATCCACCAATCCGGGGCCCGCACACACGCTGCTCCGGCTCTGGTAAGTACCCTCCTAATATATACAGTGCTTCCCAGGACCTGCGCCTTCAAGAACATCCTGCGTGAGTTCCCGGCCTTGACCAAGCCGATCAACCGGGCCACCCAACCACGGCATGAAGTCCGGCACCATATTGTGACCCACGGTCCTCCAGCCCATTCTCGCTGCCGTCCGCTCGCCCCCGACAGATGTCGCAGTGCTACGCGGAGTTCGACCATATGATACGGTTGTGGATTATACGCCCTTCCAGCAGTCAATGGGCGGCCCCTCTGCATCTGGTGAAGAAGAGGGACGGTGACTTATCATTATTGCTATTATCATTATAAAAATAGTTATGATAAGGAAAATAGCTATAATAATTAGCATAATAATCATTATAACTGCATTAATAATGATAATGATAATAATCATGATGATAATGACTATAATGATAATAATCATGATGATAATGACTATAATGATAATAATCATAAGAATAATGACAGTAATGATAACAATGATGATAATAATTATTATCCAGTCCATTTATAATGAAATAAAGGCCAAAAGTATTAAAATCCCAGAAGTCGAAAGAAAACGGCAAAATCTTGCCTATTACAGCCTTTTGAGAGAAACGTCGAAAAAAACTCTTTCGCTTTTTATTGGTAATTATGAGGATTTTAACACTAATTCAGGTAATTGTGATTTTTTTCATGATAATTCCTTCATTATATGCAATAATGATGATAATGACAATAATAATGATAATAATGATAAATTCATAATTATAAAGATAATTTTGATAATTACTGCAATAATAGCAATAATCAACTCTATTCTAAGAATTTTCAGACTAATAATTACAATAGAAATAATAATATAATCGTCATTATAATTATTACTATTGTCATTATTATTTCTAAAATTACCATTATTGCTATTATCATTATAAAAATTGTTATGGTGATGAAAATAGCTATAATAATTAGCATAATAATCATTATGACAGCAATGGTAATGATAATAATGATGATAATCATGATGATAATGACTATAATGATAATAATCATAAGAATAATGACAGTAATGATAACAATGATGATAATAATTATTATCCAGTCCATTCATAATGAAATAAAGGCCAAAAGTAATAAAAACCCAAAAGTCGAATAAAACGGCAAAATCTAGCGTATTACAGCTTTTTGAGAGAAACGTCGAAAAAAAAGCTTTTTCGCTTTTTATTGGTAATTATGAGGATTTTAACATTAATTCAGGTAATTGTGATGATTTTCATGATAATTCCTTCATAATATGCAATAATGATGATAATTGTGATGATAATGACAATGATAATGAAACCCTTTTTCGCTTTTTATTTGTAATTAGGAGGATTTTAACATTAATTCAGGTAATTGTGATGATTTTCATGATAATTCCTTCATTATATGCAATAATGATAATTATGATGGTAATGAGAATGATAATGACAATAATGATAATAATGATGAAATTATAATTATAATGATAATATTGATAATTACTGCAATAATAGCAATAATCAACTTTATTCCAATAACTTTCAGACTAATAATGACAATAGAAATAATAATAACATCATTATCATTGTCATTATGATTATTACTATTGTCATTATTATTTCAAAAATTATCATTATTGCTATTATCATTATAAAAATAGCTATGATGATGGAAATAGCTATATTAATTAGCATAATAATCATTATAACTGCAATAATGATGATAATAATGATGATAATCATGATGATAATGACTAGAATGATAATAATCATAAGAATAATGACAGTAATGATAATAATGATGATAATAATTATTATCCAGTCCATTTATAATGAAATGAAGGCGAAAAGTAATAAAATCCCAGATGTCGAAAAAACGGCAAAATCTTTTCTATTACAGCCTTTTGAGAGAAACGTCGAAAAAAAAGCTTTTTCGGTTTTTATTGGTAATTATGAGGATTTTAACACTAATTCAGGTAATTGTGATGATTTTCATGATAATTCCTTCATTAATGATAAAATAGTAATTATTAAGATAATTTTGATAATTACTGCAATAATAGCAATAATCAACTGCATTCCAATAATTTTCAGACTTATAATGACAATAGAAATAATATCATCGTTATTATAATTATTACTATTGTCATTATTATTTCTAAAATTACCATTATTGCTAATATCATTATAAAAATAGTTATGATGATGAAAATTGCTATAATAAATAGCATAATAATCATTATAACAGCAATGATAATGATAATGATGATAATCATGATGATAATGACTATAATGATAATGATCATAAGAATAATGACAGTAATGATAATAATGATGATAATAATTATAATCCAGTCCATTCATAACTAATAAAATCCCAAAAGTCGAAAAAACGGCAAAATCTAGCGTATTAAAGCTTTTTGAGAGAAACGTCAAAAAAATCTTTTTCACTTTTTATTGGTAATTATGATGATTTTAACATTAATTCAGGTAATTGTGATGATTTTCATAATTCCTTCATTATATACAATAATGATGATAATTATGATGATTCAGACTAATAATGACAATAGAAATAATAATAACATCATTATCATTGTCATTTTAATTATTACTATTGTCATTATTATTTCTAAAATTATCATTATTGCTATTATCATTATAAAAATAGTTATGATGATGAAAATAGCTATAATAATTAGCATAATAATCATTATAACGGCAATGATGATAATAATGATGATAATCATGATGATAATGACTATAAATATAATAATCATAAGAATAATGACAGTAATGATAATAATGATGATAATTATTATCCAGTCCACTTATAATGAAATAAAGGCCAAAAGTAGTAAAATCCCAGAAGTCGAAAAAACAGAAAAACCTAGCGTAGTACAGCCTTTTCAGAGAAAGGTCGAAAAAAAACTTTTTCGCTTTTTATTGGTAATTATGAGGATTTTAACATTAATTCGGGTAATTGTGATGATTTTCTTGATAATTCCCTCATTATATGCAATAATGATGATAATTATGATGATAATGACAATGATGACATTATTAATGATAAAATCATAATTATAATGATAATTTTGATAATTACTTCAATAATAGTAATAATCAACTCTATTCCAATAATTTTCAGACTAATAATATTAATAGAAATAAAAATATCATTATCATTGTTATTATAATTATTACTATTGTCATTATTATTTCTAAAATTATCATTATTAATATTATCATCATAAAATAATTATAATGATGAAAATAGCTATAATAATTAGCATAATAATCATTATAACTGCAATAATGATAATAATAATGATGATGATCATGATGATAATGACTATAATGATAATAATCATAAGAATAATGATAGTAATGATAATAAGGATCTTACTAATTATTATCTAGTCCATTTATGATGAAATAAAGGCCAAAAATAATAAAATCCCAAAAGTCGAAAAAAACGCAAAATCTGAGAGAAATGTCGAAAAAAAACCTTTTCGCTTTTTATTCGTAATTACGAGGATTTTAACAATAATTCAGGTAATTGTAATGATTTTCATGATAATTCCTTCATTATATGCAATAATGATGATAATTAGGATGATAATGACAATTAGAATGACAATAATAATGATAATGATAAAATCATAATTATAATGATAATTTTGATAATTACTGCAATAATAGCAATAATACACTCTATTCCAATAGTTTTCAGACCAACAATGACAATAGAAATAATAATATCATTAGCATTGTCATTATAATTATTACTATTGTCATTATTTCTAAAATTATCATTATTGCTATTATCATTATAAAAATGGTTATGATGATGAAAATAGCTATAATAATGAGCCTAGTAATCATTATAACTGCAATAATGATGATAATAATGATGATAATCATGACTATAATGATAATAATCATAAAAATAATGACAGTAATGATAATAACGATAATAATTATTATCCAATCCATTTATAATGAAATAAAGGCCAAAAGTAATAAAATTCCAAAAGTCGAAAAAAACGACAAAATCTATTGTATTACAGCCTTTTCAGAGAAAAGTCGAAAAAAAAACTTTTTCACTTTTCATTGGTAATTATGAGGATTTTAACATTAATTCAGGTAATTGTGATGATTTTCATGATAATTCCTTCATTATATGCAATAATGATGATAATTATGATGATAATGACAATAACAATGATAATAATGATAAAATCATAATTGTAATGATAATTTTGATAATTACTGTAATAATAGCAATAATCAACTCTATTCCAATAATTTTTTAGACTAATAATGACAATAGAAATAATAAAAGCATCTTTATCATTGTCATTATAATTATTACTATTGTTATTATTATTTCTAAAATAATCATTATTGCCATTATTATTATAAAAATAGTTATGATGATGAAAATAGCTATAATAATGAGCATAATAATCATTATAACTGCAATAATGATAATAATCATGATGGCAATGACTATAATGATAATAATCATAAGAATAATGGCAGTAATGATAATAATGATGATAATAATTATTATCCAGTCCATTTATAATGAAACAAAGGCCAAAAGTAATAAAACCCCAGAAGTCGAAAAAGGGGCAAAATCTAGCGTTTTACAGCCTTTTGAGAGAAACTTCGAAAAAAAACGTTTTTCGTTTTTTATTGATTACCAAAATCTAGCGTATTACAGCCTTTTGAGAGTAACGTCGAAAAAAAACCTTTTCGCTTTTTATTGGTAATTATTAGCATTTCAACATTAATTCAGGTAATTGTGATGATTTTCTTGATAATTCCTTCATTATATGCAATAATGATGATTATGATGATAATGACAATGATAATGACAATAACAATGATACTAATGATAAAATCATAATTATAATTATAATTTTGATAATTACTGCAATAATAGCAATAATTAACTCTATTCCAATAATTTTCAGACTTATAATGACAATAGAAATAATACTATCATTATCATTGTCATTATAATTATTCCTATTGTCATTATTATTTTTTAAATTATCATTATAAAAATAGTTATGATGATGAGAATAGCTATAATAATTAGCACAATAATCTTTATAACTGCAATAATGATGATAATAATGATGATAATCATGATAATAATGACTATAATGATAATAATCATGAGAATAATGACAGTAATTATAATAATGATGATAATAAGTATTATCCAGTCCATTTATAATGAAACAAAGGCCAAAAGTAATAAAACCCCAGAAGTCGAAAAAAGGGCAAAATCTAGCGTTTTACAGCCTTTTGAGAGAAGCTTCGAAAAAAAAACCTTTTTCGCTTTTTATTGATTACCAAAATCTAGCATATTACAGCCTTTTGAGAGTAACGTCGAAAAAAAACCTTTTCGCTTTTTATTGGTAATTATTAGCATTTCAACATTAATTCAGGTAATTGTGATGATTTTCTTGATAATTCCTTCATTATATGCAATAATGATGATTATGATGATAATGACAATGATAATGACAATAACAATGATACTAATGATAAAATCATAATTATAATTATAATTTTGATAATTACTGCAATAATAGCAATAATTAACTCTATTCCAATAATTTTCAGACTTATAATGACAATAGAAATAATGCTATCATTATCATTGTCATTATAATTATTCCTATTGTCATTATTATTTTTTAAATTATCATTATAAAAATAGTTTTGATGATGAAAATAGCTATAATAATTAGCATAATAATCTTTATAACTGCAATAATGATGATAATAATGATGATAATCATGATAATAATGACTATTTTGATAATAATCATGAGAATAATGACAGTAATGATAATAATGATGATAATAATTATTATCCAGTCCATTTATAATGATATAAAGGCCAAAAGTAATAAAATCCCAGAAGTCGAAAAAATGGCAAAATCTAGCCTTTTGAGAGAAACGTCGAGAAAAAAACCATTTTTGCTTTTTAATTATAATAATTATGATTTCAACATTATTTCAAGTAATTATGATAATTTCATAGTAATTCCTTCATTATATGCAATAATGATGATAATTATAATGATAATGACAATGGTAATGACAATAATAATGATAATAATGATAAAATTATAATTATAATAATTTAGATAATTACTGCAATAATAGTAATAATCAACCCCAATCCAATAATTTTCAGACTTATAATGACAATAGAAATAATAATATCATTATCATTGTCATTATATTACTATTGTCATTATTATTTCAAAAATTATCATTATTGCTATTATCATTATAAAAATAGTTATGATAAGGAAAATAGCTATAATAATTAGCATAATAATCATTATAACTGCATTAATAATGATAATGATAATAATCATGATGATAATGACTATAATGATAATAATCATGATGATAATGACTATAATGATAATAATCATAAGAATAATGACAGTAATGATAACAATGATGATAATAATTATTATCCAGTCCATTTATAATGAAATAAAGGCCAAAAGTATTAAAATCCCAGAAGTCGAAAGAAAACGGCAAAATCTTGCCTATTACAGCCTTTTGAGAGAAACGTCGAAAAAAAACTCTTTCGCTTTTTATTGGTAATTATGAGGATTTTAACACTAATTCAGGTAATTGTGATTTTTTTCATGATAATTCCTTCATTATATGCAATAATGATGATAATGACAATAATAATGATAATAATGATAAATTCATAATTATAAAGATAATTTTGATAATTACTGCAATAATAGCAATAATCAACTCTATTCTAAGAATTTTCAGACTAATAATTACAATAGAAATAATAATATAATCGTCATTATAATTATTACTATTGTCATTATTATTTCTAAAATTACCATTATTGCTATTATCATTATAAAAATTGTTATGGTGATGAAAATAGCTATAATAATTAGCATAATAATCATTATGACAGCAATGGTAATGATAATAATGATGATAATCATGATGATAATGACTATAATGATAATAATCATAAGAATAATGACAGTAATGATAACAATGATGATAATAATTATTATCCAGTCCATTCATAATGAAATAAAGGCCAAAAGTAATAAAAACCCAAAAGTCGAATAAAACGGCAAAATCTAGCGTATTACAGCTTTTTGAGAGAAACGTCGAAAAAAAAAGCTTTTTCGCTTTTTATTGGTAATTATGAGGATTTTAACATTAATTCAGGTAATTGTGATGATTTTCATGATAATTCCTTCATAATATGCAATAATGATGATAATTGTGATGATAATGACAATGATAATGGCAATAAAAATGATAATAATGATAAAATAATAATCATAATGATAACATTGATAAGTACTGCAATAATAGCAATAATCAACGCTATTCAGACTAATAATGACAACAGAAATAATAATAACATCATTATCATTGTCATTATAATAATTACTATTATTTCTAAAATTATCATTATTGCTATTATCATTAAAATAGTTATGATGATGAAAATAGCTATAATAATTAGCATAATGATCATTATAACTGCAATTATAATAATAATAATGATAATAACCATGATGATAATGACTATAATGATAATAATCATAAGAATAACGACAGTAATGATAATAATGATTATTATTATCCTTAAAACTCGGGACGTACACAGCCGTACACTACAATTATCATCATCATTATTATCATTAATGTCATCATTTTCATCATTATAGTAATTATCGCCATAATTACCCTTAATATAATCATTGTAATAGTTATTATCTTAATTATTGATGTCATTTCCCTCACTATAACTATTTTTATAATGATAACAATAATGATAATTTTAGAAATAATAACAACAATAATAACAATTATAATAACAATAATAGCGATATTATGATTATTTCAATGATTATTTTTATTATCATTATCGTTATTATTGTTATTGTCATGAAAATCATTAGAATAATGTCGATTATATATATTATTGCATCAATTAAGCAAATTATCATTATAATTATCATTATATCATAATTATCTTAATTAATGTCATAATTATCAGGGATATTATGATTATTTCAATGATTATTTTTATTATCATTATCGTTATTATTATTGTTATTGTCATGAAAATCCTGAGAATATTGTCGATTATTGCTATTATCGCTGTAATTACGCAAATTATCATTATAATTATCATTATATTATAATTATCTTTATTAATGTCATAATTATCATAATTAATGTCATTATTATTGTCATTATTAATGGCATTGTCATGAAAATCAACATAATTAGGAGAACCAATGCAGAAATCATCATAATTATCAATTAAAAACGAAAAAGGAGGTTTGTCGACCATTCTCTGAAAAGGCTATATATCGCTAGATTTCGGCGTTTTTTTTCAACTTTTGGGATTTTTATACTTTTAGCCTTTTTTCATTATGGATGGGCTTTATAATGATTATCATCATCATTATTATCATTAATGTCATCATTATCATTATGTCATTATCGCCATAATTACCCTTAATATAATCATTATAATAGTTATTATCTTAATTACTGATGTCATTTCCCTCATTATAACTATTTTTATAATGATAATAATAATAATGATAATTTTAGAAATAATAACAACAATAATAACAATTATAATAACAATAATAGCGATATTATGATTATATCAATGATTATTTTTATTATCATTATCGTTATCATTATTGTTATTGTCATGAAAATCATTAGAATATTGTCGATTATTGCTATTATTGCATTAATTACACAAACTATCATTATAATTACCATTATATTATAATTATCTTAATTAATGTCATAATTATCATAATTAATGTCATTATTAATGGGATTGTCATCAAAATCATCATAATTAGCAGAATCATTGCAGAAATCATCATAATTATCCCTTAAACTCGAAAAAGGGGGTTTGTCGACCATTCCCTCAAAAGGCTATATATCGCTACATTTCGGCGTTTTTTTTTCGACTTTTGGGATTTTTTTCATTGTGGATGGGCTTTATAATGATTATCATCATCATTATTATCATTAATGTCATAATGTCATAATTTGCCCTTGCCTCGCGGCCTCACCCGAGCTTCACCCCGCTTCAGCAGTGATGGTTAGCCGAGGGACAGCCCAGGAGCCACGGCCGAAGAGGCCGTGCCTAGAGCACACCCCAGAGGGCGCCAAAAACCTGCTAACTTCTCTCCCCTCCCCCTCAGTTAGCCGAGAGGCTCCGTGTTCGCCATAGCGAGGCTCCACGCCCCGTGGGAAAAATGTGGTGGGGCGAGCCGCGCTCAAGGTCGCGGGGTATTCCCCGCGCCACGAGTCGCGGCCTTGCCTCGCCGCACGATCTCGCGAGGTGTGGACGCGCGGTGGACACGCGAGGCTGCCGATGGCGCTGGGCCCCTCGATCCTTTTCCTCTTTCAACAAACCCACTACAGATATTACCAAGATCTTTACCCTGCATGCTGGGTCAAGCCCCGGCTCCTTTTTCTTCTACTAAAATTCATTTTCCTCCTCCTTATCCTTATCCTATCCCCACTCTTCCTTCCCCCCTCTTCTTTACACACTTAGTACTTAGGCAGAATCATCATTCTCCACTCAGCTGTTGACCTGACTACACTTGTACTTGGTTCATCAAAATAAAGAGATAAAAATCCAGTTTGGTTTCTTAACCTCTACACTGGTGACCCTCGGAGTGAACCAAGTTTTTACACAAGATGTCAGCAACACAGTATGCTATCAGCCTGCTCTCTGGCCAGCCTGCCGGAATGGTTTTTTCAAGTGGAGCAGGAATTCTTCCTCAGGAATATAACCACCCAGACCACTAAATTCCGCCTGCTGGTCACTAACCTCCCGCCAGAATTCCTTCTGACAGTCGGCGACCTCCTGCATAATCATCGGTACGCCACTTACGACGAGCTTAAGGAGGCCATTCTTAGGCGAGCAGCACCTAACCCTCTGACCGCGTTAAGCTCCTTCCTGTCGTCTGACGCCGCGGACAACCGTACCCCCACAGAAATCCTTCACCACTTCCAGCGCCTCCTCACCCGCACCGGCACTACACTCCCACCTGACGTCATGCGCTCCCTCTTCCTCAAGCGGCTGCCTGCTGATATCCAGCAAATCCTGCTGGTGTCAGACGCCCCATTGGAGCAACTTGCCCTGCAAGCCGACGCGATGCTTGTAGCTAGGGCACCCACATCGTCAATAGCAACAGTGTCTGTCGCAACCACCACCTCCGCCGTGACGTTGGGAGCCCTTGCAGCCCATGTCGCCACACTATCCGAGGCTGTGCAGAAGATATCCACACAGAAACGTTCTCACTCCCGGCCTCGCTTTCGCACCCCTTTGCCACCACGCTTTGAACGGGACATCAGGCGCTCTGCAACGCCCAACCGCCATCCTCGCTTCCGCGTTCCTTCACCGCCGCGCAAAGAGTGGAGGAAGCCGCGGAAACTGGGCGCGCCTGTCTTTCGCGGACCTCGGAGGCGTTTATTGTACGTCCGAGATGCCTCCTCCTCCCTACATTTCCTCGTCGACACAGGGGCCGAGGTCAGCCTCCTCCCGGCCTCCCACAGGGATAAACGCTTCCCCTCCTCCCGCACTCTGGAAGCTACCAACACATCGCCCATCAACACTTACGGCGAGCGTTCGAGGACCCTCTCGCTGGAAGGCGGGCCCGCCCAACGATTCCAATGGATCTTCCTCGTCACCAACGTCCCACACCCCATCATCGGCGCCGATTTCTTGGCGCACTACGGTCTGACGGTTGATCTTCAAGGTATGGCCCTAATCCACCAATCCGGGGCCCGCACACACGCTGCTCCGGCTCTGGTAAGTACCCTCCTAATATATACAGTGCTTCCCAGGACCTGCGCCTTCAAGAACATCCTGCGTGAGTTCCCGGCCTTGACCAAGCCGATCAACCGGGCCACCCAACCACGGCATGAAGTCCGGCACCATATCGTGACCCACGGTCCTCCTGCCCATTCTCGCTGCCGTCCGCTCGCCCCCGACAGATGTCGCAGTGCTAGGGCGGAGTTCGACCATATGATACGGTTGTGGATTATACGCCCTTCCAGCAGTCAATGGGCGGCCCCTCTGCATCTGGTGAAGAAGAGGGACGGTGACTGGCGCCCGTGCGGTGATTACCGTCACCTGAATACGATCACCGCCCCCGACAGATACCCTCTACCGCGCCTGCACTCCTCCCACGAGCTGTCTGGCTGTACAGTCTTTTCCAAGATCGACCTCGTGCGGGCCTTCCACCAAATCCCGATCGCTGAGGAGGACATCCCCAAGACGGCCGTCAATACACCTTTCGGCCTCTTCGAATTCCTCAGGATGCCCTTAGGTTACATTATCTGGAATTTGGTTAGGTTAGGTTAGGTTAGGCTCAGCTTTGATGAGTAGGGTTCAAATTTCGTTTCCTTACATAAGGTTTATATTTAATCAGTTTAATGGAGTTTAGGTTACATTATCTGGAATTTGGTTATGTTAGGTTAGGTTAGGTTAGGTTAGGCTCAGCTTTGATTAGGAGAGTCCAAATTTCGTTTTCTTACATAAGGTTTATATTAAATCAGTTTAATGGAGGTTAGGTTACATTACCTGGAATTTGGTTAGGTTAGGTTAGGTAGGTGGGTGCTTCATGCGCAGGGTGGTGTGAAGCGATGGAGTGGTAGTCTAGTTAGTGTTAAGAGCTTCTGCATGCCTTCTCGCTTACAGCTGCCACCGCTGGCTAGCCTCGTGCGAAAAAGGGAGCAGCTCTGCATAAGCCTCCCCCTGCCAGTGCATAGCCTCTCCATCATCGAGACTCCCTGCAGTGCCTCCTCGTGGCCACCCATGGAAACTGGGTACCTTGCGGTTCCAGGCTAAACTGAGGGGGATCTCGGAGCAGCAGGAGGCCCCAGAGGTTCAGGGCCATGGCCCACCGGCGTGTGGACA
>NC_091550.1:26347897-26362897 GCF_042767895.1 Penaeus vannamei | reverse complement strand
GTACTAGACGCTGACTAGTGCCTGGTTGCATTGCTATTATCATTATGAAAATAGTTATGATGATGAAAATAGCTATAATGATTAGTATAATCATCATTATAACTGCAATAATGATGATAATCACGATGATAATGACTATAATGATAATAATAATACGAATAATGACAGTAATGATAATAATGATGATAATAATTATTATCCAGTCCATTTATAATGAAATAAAGGCCAAAAGTAATAAAATCCCAGAAATCGAAAAAAACGGCAAAATCTAGCGTATTAGAAACCCTTATTCGCTTTCTATTTGTAATTATGAGGATTTTAACATTAATTCAGGTAATTGTGATGATTTTCATGATAATTCCTTCATTATATGCAATAATGATAATTATGATGATAATGACAATGATAATGACAACAATAATGATAATGATAAAATAATTATAATGATAATTTTGATAATTACTGCAATAATAGCAATACTCAACTCTATTCCAATAATTTTCAGACTAATAATGACAATATCAATAATAATAACATCATTATCCTTGTCATTATAATTATTACTATTGTCATTATTATTTCTAAAATTATCATTATTGCTATTATCATTATAAAAATAGTTATGATGATGAAAATAGCTATAATAATTAGCATAATAATCATAACTGCAATAATGATGATAATAATGATGATAATCATGATGATAATGACTATAATGATAATAATCATAAGAATAATGACTACTGATGATAATGATGATAATAAATATTATCCAGCCATTTATAATGAAATAAAGGCCAAAAGTAATAAAATCCCATAAGTCGAAAAACTGGATAATCTAGCCTTTTGAGAGAAACGTCGAAAAAAAAGCTTTTTCGCTTTTTATTGGTAATTATGAGGATTTTAACATTAATTCAGGTAATTGTGATAATTTTCATGATAATTCCTTCATTTTATGCAATAATGATAATTATGATGATAATGCCAATGATAATGACAATAATAATGATAATAATGATAAAATCATAATTATAATGATAATTTTGATAATTACTGCAATAATAACAATAATCAACTCTATTCCAATAATTTTCAGACTAATAATGGCAATAGAAATAATAATATCATTATCATTGTCATTATAATTATTACTATTGTCATTATTATTTCTAAAACTATAACGATAATGATAATAAAAATAATCATTGAAATAATCATAATATCGCTATTATTGTTATTATAATTGTTATTATTGCTGTTATTATTTCTAAAATTATCATTATTGTTATTATCATTATAAAAATAGTTATAATGAGGGAAATGACATCAATAATTAAAATAATAACTATTCTAATGATTATATTACGGGTAATTATGGCGATAATTACTATAATGATGATAATGATGACATTGATGATAATAATGATGATGATAATTGTAGTGTACGGCTGCGTACGTCCCGAGTCTAAGGATAATAATTATTATAATCATTATTATCATTACTGTCATTATTGTTATGATTATTATAACTATAGTCATTATCATCATGGTTATTATCATTGTTATCGTCATTATTGCAATTATAATGATTATTACGCTAATTGTTATAGCTATTTTCATCATCGTAACTATTTTTTTTAATGATAATAGCAATAATTTATTGATAGTTTTAGAAATAATAATGACAATAGTATTTATTATAATGACTATGATAATGATGTTATTATTATTTCTATTGTCATTATTAGTCTGAAAATTAGTCTGAGTTGATTATTGCTATTATTGCAGAAATTATCAAAATTATCATTATAATTATGATTTTATCATTATCATTATTATTGTCATTATCATCATAATTATCATCAATATTGCATATAAGGAAGGAATTATCATGAAAATCATCACAATTACCTGAATAAAAAGCGAAGATGTATTTTTTCACCGTTTTTCTCAAAAGGCTGTAATAGGCAAGATTTTGCTGTTTTTTCGACTTCTGGGATTTTATTACCTTTGGCCTTTATTTCATTATAAATGGAGTGGATAATAAACATTATCATCATTATTATCATTACTGTCATTATTCTTATGATTATTATCATTATAGTCTTTATCATCATGATTATCATCATTATCATTATTATTGCAGTTATAATGATTATTATGCTAATTATTATAGCTACTTTTTTCATCATAACAATTTTTATAATGATAATAGCAATAATGATAATTTTAGAAATAATAATGAAAATAGTAATAATTATAATGACAATGATTATGATATTATTTCTATTGTCATTATAAGTCTAAAAATTATTGAAATACAGTTGATTATTGCTATTATTGCAGTAATTATCAAAATTATCATTATAATTATGATTTAGTCATTTTTATCATTATTATTGTCATTATCATTGTCATTATCATTATAATTATTATCATTATTGCATACAATGAAGGAATTACCATGAAATTATCATAATTACCTGAAATAATGTTGAAATCCTAATAATTATCATTAAAAAGCGAAAAAGGTTTTTTTTCTCGACGTTTCTCTCAAAAGGCTGTATTACGCTATATCTTGTCATTTTTTCGACTTGTGAGATGTTATTACTTTTCGCCTTTATTTCATTATAAATGGACTGGATAATAATCATTATCATCATTATTATCATTCCTGTCATTATTCTTATGATTATTATCATTATAGTCTTTATCATCATGATTATCATCATTATCATTATTATTGCAGTTATAATGATTATTATGCTAATTATTATAGATATTTTCTTCATCATAACTATTTTTATAATGATAATAGCAATAATGATAATTTTAGAAATAATAATGACAATAGTAATAATAATAATAACAATGATAATGATGTTATTATCATTTCTATTGTCATTATTATTCAGGAAATTATTGGAATATAGTTGATTATTGCTATTATTGCAGTAATTATGAAAATTATCATTATAATTATGATTTTATCATTATTATTATTATTGTCATTATCATCATAATTATCATCATTATTGCATATAATGAAGGAATTATCATGAAAATCATCACAATTACCTGAATTAATGTTAAAATCCTCATACTCACCAATAAAAAGTGAAAAAGTTGTTTTTGACGTTTCTCTCAAAAGGCTGTAATAGGCTAGATTTTTCCGTATTTTCGACTTAAGGGATTTTATTACTTTTGGCCTTTATTTCATTATAAATGAACTGGATAATAATTATTATCATCATTACTATCATTACTGTCATTATCATTGTGATTATTATCATTATAGTCATTATCATCATGATTATCATTATTATCATGATTATTGCAGTTATAATAATTATTATGCTAATTATTATAGCTATTTTCATCATCATAACTATTTTTATAATGGTAATAGCAATAATGATAATTAAAAAAATAATAATGGCAATAGTAATAATTATAATGACAATGATAATATTATTATTTCTATTGTCATTATTAGTCTGAAAATTATTGGAATATAGTTGATTTTTGCTATTATTGCAGTAATTTTCAAAATTATCATTATAATTATGATTTTATCATTATTATTGTCATTATCATTGTCATTATCATCATAATCATCATCATTATGTGCATATAATGAAGGAATTATCATGAAAATCACCACAATTACCTGAATTAATGTTGAAAACCTAATAATTGTCAATAAAAAGCGAAAACGTTTTTTTTTTCGACGTTACTCTCAAAAGGCTGTAATACGCAAGATTTTGGTAATCAATAAAAAGCGAAAAAGGGTTTTTTTTCGACGTTTCTCTGAAGAGGCTGTAATTTTTGCCCTTTTTTCGACTTTTGGGGTTTTATAACTTTTGGCCTTTATTTCATTATAAATGGACTAGATAATAATTATCATCATCATTATTATCATTACATTCATTATCCTTATGATTATCATCATTATAGTCATTATCATCATGATTATTATCATTATTGCAGTTATACTGATTATTATGCTCATTATCATAGCTATTTTCATCATCATAACTTTATTTATAATAATAAAGGCAATAATGATAATTTCAAAAATAATAATGACAATAGTAATAATTATAATGACAAAGATAATGATGTTATTATTTCTATTGTCATTATAAGTCTGAAAATTATTGGAATAGAGTTGATTATTCCTATTATTGCACTAATTATCAAAATTATCATTATAATTATGATTTCATCATTATCAATATTATTGTCATTATCATAGTCATTATCAATTATAAAAATAGTTATGATGATGAAAATAGCTATAATGATTAGTATAATAATCATTATAACTGCAATATTGATAATAATAATGATGATAATCATGATGATAATGACTATAATGATAATAATAATAAGAATAATGACAGTAATGATAATAATGATGATAATAATTATTATCCAATCCATTTATAATGAAATAAAGGCCAAAAGTAATAAAATCCCAGAAATCGAAAAAACGGCAAAATCTAGCTTATTAGAAACCCTTTTTCGCTTTTTATTTGTAATTAGGAGGATTTTAACATTAATTCAGGTAATTGTGATGATTTTCATGATAATTCCTTCATTATATGCAATAATGATAATTTGATGGTAATGAGAATGATAATGACAATAATGATAATAATGATAAAATAGTAATTATTAAGATAATTTTGATAATTACTGCAATAATAGCAATAATCAACTTTGTTCCAATAACTTTCAGACTAATAATGACAATAGAAATAATAATAACATCATTATCATTGTCATTATGATTATTACTATTGTCATTATTATTTCAAAAATTATCATTATTGCTATTATCATTATAAAAATAGCTATGATGATGGAAATAGCTATATTAATTAGCATAATAATCATTATAACTGCAATAATGATGATAATAATGATGATAATCATGATGATAATGACTAGAATGATAATAATCATAAGAATAATGACAGTAATGATAATAATGATGATAATAATAATTATCCAATCCATTTATAATGAAATGAAGGAGAAAAGTAATAAAATCCCAGATGTCGAAAAAACGGCAAAATCTTTTCTATTACAGCCTTTTGAGAGAAACGTCGAAAAAAAAGCTTTTTCGGTTTTTATTGGTAATTATGAGGATTTTAACACTAATTCAGGTAATTGTGATGATTTTCATGATAATTCCTTCATTAATGATAAAATAGTAATTATTAAGATAATTTTGATAATTACTGCAATAATAGCAATAATCAACTGCATTCCAATAATTTTCAGACTTATAATGACAATAGAAATAATATCATCGTTATTATAATTATTACTATTGTCATTATTATTTCTAAAATTACCATTATTGCTAATATCATTATAAAAATAGTTATGATGATGAAAATTGCTATAATAATTAGCATAATCATCATTATAACAGCAATGATAATGATAATGATGATAATCATGATGATAATGACTATAATGATAATGATCATAAGAATAATGACAGTAATGATAATAATGATGATAATAATTATAATCCAGTCCATTCATAACTAATAAAATCCCAAAAGTCGAAAAAACGGCAAAATCTAGCGTATTAAAGCTTTTTGAGAGAAACGTCAAAAAAAACCTTTTTCACTTTTTATTGGTAATTATGATGATTTTAACATTAATTCAGGTAATTGTGATGATTTTCATAATTCCTTCATTACATACAATAATGATGATAATTATGATGATTCAGACTAATAATGACAATAGAAATAATAATAACATCATTATCATTGTCATTTTAATTATTACTATTGTCATTATTATTTCTAAAATTATCATTATTGCTATTATCATTATAAAAATAGTTATGATGATGAAAATAGCTATAATAATTAGCATAATAATCATTATAACGGCAATGATGATAATAATGATGATAATCATGATGATAATGACTATAAATATAATAATCATAGGAATAATGAAAGTAATGATAATAATGATGATAATTATTATCCAGTCCATTTATAATGAAATAAAGCCCAAAAGTAGTAAAATCCCAGAAGTCGAAAAAACAGAAAAACCTAGCGTAGTACAGCCTTTTCAGAGAAAGGTCGAAAAAAAACTTTTTCGCTTTTTATTGGTAATTATGAGGATTTTAACATTAATTCGGGTAATTGTGATGATTTTCATGAAAATTCCTTCATTATATGCAATAATGATGATAATTATGATGATAATGACAATGATGACATTATTAATGATAAAATCATAATTATAATGATAATTTTGATAATTACTTCAATAATAGTAATAATCAACTCTATTCCAATAATTTTCAGACTAATAATATTAATAGAAATAAAAATATCATTATCATTGTTATTATAATTATTACTATTGTCATTATTATTTCTAAAATTATCATTATTAATATTATCATCATAAAATAATTATAATGATGAAAATAGCTATAATAATTAGCATAATAATCATTATAACTGCAATAATGATAATAATAATGATGATGATCATGATGATAATGACTATAATGATAATAATCATAAGAATAATGATAGTAATGATAATAAGGATCTTACTAATTATTATCTAGTCCATTTATGATGAAATAAAGGCCAAAAATAATAAAATCCCAGAAGTCGAAAAAAAAGCAAAAACTGAGAGAAATGTCGAAAAAAAAACCTTTTCGCTTTTTATTCGTAATTACGAGGATTTTAACAATAATTCAGGTAATTGTAATGATTTTCATGATAATTCCTTCATTATATGCAATAATGATGATAATTAGCATGATAATGACAATTAGAATGACAATAATAATGATAATGATAAAATCATAATTATAATGATAATTTTGATAATTACTGCAATAATAGCAATAATACACTCTATTCCAATATTTTCAGACCAACAATGACAATAGAAATAATAATATCATTAGCATTGTCATTATAATTATTACTATTGTCATTATTTCTAAAATTATCATTATTGCTATTATCATTATAAAAGTGGTTATGATGATGAAAATAGCTATAATAATGAGCCTAGTAATCATTATAACTGCAATAATGATGATGATGATAATCATGACTATAATGATAATAATCATAAAAATAATGACAGTAATGATAATAACGATAATAATTATTATCCAATCCATTTATAATGAAATAAAGGCCAAAAGTAATAAAATTCCAAAAGTCGAAAAAAACGACAAAATCTATTGTATTACAGCCTTTTCAGAGAAAAGTCGAAAAAAAAAACTTTTTCGCTTTTCGTTGGTAATTATGAGGATTTTAACATTAATTCAGGTAATTGAGATGATTTTCATGATAATTCCTTCATTATATGCAATAATGATGATAATTATGATGATAATGACAATAATAATGATAATAATGATAAAATCATAATTGTAATGATAATTTTGATAATTACTGTAATAATAGCAATAATCAACTCTATTCCAATAATTTTTGAGACTAATAATGACAATAGAAATAATAAAAGCATCTTTATCATTGTCATTATAATTATTACTATTGTTATTATTATTTCTAAAATAATCATTATTGCCATTATTATTATAAAAATAGTTATGATGATGAAAATAGCTATAATAATGAGCATAATAATCATTATAACTGCAATAATGATAATAATCATGATGACAATGACTATAATGATAATAATCATAAGAATAATGGCAGTAATGATAATAATGATGATAATAATTATTATCCAGTCCATTTATAATGAAACAAAGGCCAAAAGTAATAAAACCCCAGAAGTCGAAAAAAAGGGCAAAATCTAGCGTTTTACAGCCTTTTGAGAGAAACTTCGAAAAAAAAAACCTTTTTCGCTTTTTATTGATTACCAAAATCTAGCGTATTACAGCCTTTTGAGAGTAACGTCGAAAAAAAACCTTTTCGCTTTTTATTGGTAATTATTAGCATTTCAACATTAATTCAGGTAATTGTGATGATTTTCTTGATAATTCCTTCATTATATGCAATAATGATGATTATGATGATAATGACAATGATAATGACAATAACAATGATACTAATGATAAAATCATAATTATAATTATAATTTTGATAATTACTGCAATAATAGCAATAATTAACTCTATTCCAATAATTTTCAGACTTATAATGACAATAGAAATAATACTATCATTATCATTGTCATTATAATTATTCCTATTGTCATTATTATTTTTTAATTTATCATTATAAAAATAGTTATGATGATGAAAATAGCTATAATAATTAGCACAATAATCTTTATAACTGCAATAATGATGATAATAATGATGATAATCATGATGATGTTGATAATCATGATAATAATGACTATTTTGATAATAATCATGAGAATAATGACAGTAATGATAATAATGATGATAATAATTATTATCCAGTCCATTTATAATGATATAAAGGCCAAAAGTAATAAAATCCCAGAAGTCGAAAAAATGTCAAAATCTAGCCTTTTGAGAGAAACGTCGAGAAAAAAACCATTTTCGCTTTTTAATTATAATAATTATGATTTCAACATTATTTCAAGTAATTATGATAATTTCATAGTAATTCCTTCATTATATGCAATAATGATGATAATTATAATGATAATGACAATGGTAATGACAATAATAATGATAATAATGATAAAATTATAATTATAATAATTTTGATAATTACTGCAATAATAGTAATAATCAACCCCAATACAATAATTTTCAGACTTATAATGACAATAGAAATAATAATATCATTATCATTGTCATTATATTACTATTGTCATTATTATTTCAAAAATTATCATTATTGCTATTATCATTATAAAAATAGTTATGATAAGGAAAATAGCTATAATAATTAGCATAATAATCATTACACCTGCAATAATGATAATGATGATAATCAGGATAATAATGACTATAATGATAATAATCATGATGATAATGACTATAATGATAATAATCATAAGAATAATGACAGTAATGATAACAATGGTGATAATTATTATTATCCAGTCCATTTATAATGAAATAAAGGCCAAAAGTATTAAAATCCCAGAAGTCGAAAGAAAACGGCAAAATCTTGCCTATTACAGCCTTTTGAGAGAAACGTCGAAAAAAAACTCTTTCGCTTTTTATTGGTAATTATGAGGATTTTAACACTAATTCAGGTAATTGTGATTTTTTTCATGATAATTCCTTCATTATATGCAATAATGATGATAATGACAATAATAATGATAATAATGATAAATTCATAATTATAAAGATAATTTTGATAATTACTGCAATAATAGCAATAATCAACTCTATTCCAAGAATTTTCAGACTAATAATTACAAAAGAAATAATAATATAATCGTCATTATAATTATTACTATTGTCATTATTATTTCTAAAATTACCATTATTGCTATTATCATTATAAAAATTGTTATGGTGATAAAAATAGCTATAATAATTAGCATAATAATCATTATGACAGCAATGTTAATGATAATAATGATGATAATCATGATGATAATGACTATAATGATAATAATCATAAGAATAATGACAGTAATGATAACAATGATGATAATAATTATTATCCAGTCCATTTATAATGAAATAAAGGCCAAAAGTAATAAAAACCCAAAAGTCGAATAAAACGGCAAAATCTAGCGTATTACAGCTTTTTGAGAGAAACGTCGAAAAAAAAGCTTTTTCGCTTTTTATTGGTAATTATGAGGATTTTAACATTAATTCAGGTAATTGTGATGATTTTCATGATAATTCCTTCATAATATGCAATAATGATGATAATTATGATGATAATGACAATGATAATGACAATAAAAATGATAATAATGATAAAATAATAATCATAATGATAACATTGATAAGTACTGCAATAATAGCAATAATCAACGCTATTCAGACTTATAATGACAACATAAATAATAATAACATCATTATCATTGTCATTATAATAATTACTATTATTTCTAAAATTATCATTATTGCTATTATCATTAAAAATAGTTATGATGATGAAAATAGCTATAATAATTAGCATAATAATCATTATAATTGCAATTATAATAATAATAATGATAATAACCATGATGATAATGACTATAATGATAATAATCATAAGAATAACGACAGTAATGATAATAATGATTATTATTATCCTTAGACTTCGGACGTACACAGCCGTACACTACAATTATCATCATCATTATTATCATTAATTTCATCATTTTCATCATTATAGTAATTATCGCCATAATTACCCTTAATATAATCATTGTAATAGTTATTATCTTAATTATTGATGTCATTTCCCTCACTATAACTATTTTTATAATGATAACAATAATGATAATTTTAGAAATAATAACAACAATAATAACAATTATAATAACAATAATAGCGATATTATGATTATTTCAATGATTATTTTTATTATCATTATCGTTATTATTGTTATTGTCATGAAAATCATTAGAATAATGTCGATTATATATATTATTGCATCAATTACGCAAATTATCATTATAATTGTCATTATATCATAATTATCTTAATTAATGTCATAATTATCAGGGATATTATGATTATTTCAATGATTATTTTTATTATCATTATCGTTATTATTATTGTTATTGTCATGAAAATCCTGAGAATATTGTCGATTATTGCTATTATTGCAGTAATTACGCAAATTATCATTATAATTATCATTATATTATAATTATCTTTATTAATGTCATAATTATCATAATTAATGTCATTATTATTGTCATTATTAATGGGATTGTCATGAAAATCAACATAATTAGGAGAACCAATGCAGAAATCATCATAATTATCAATTAAAAACGAAAAAGGAGGTTTGTCGACCATTCTCTGAAAAGGCTATATATCGCTAGATTTCGGCGTTTTTTTTTTTCAACTTTTGGGATTTTTATACCTTTAGCCTTTTTTCATTATGGATGGGCTTTATAATGATTATCATCATCATTATTATCATTAATGTCATCATTATCATTATGTCATTATCGCCATAATTACCCTTAATATAATCATTATAATAGTTATTATCTTAATTACTGATGTCATTTCCCTCATTATAACTATTTTTATAATGATAATAATAATAATGATAATTTTAGAAATAATAACAACAATAATAACAATTATAATAACAATAATAGCGATATTATGATTATATCAATGATTATTTTTATTATCATTATCGTTATTATTATTGTTATTGTCATGAAAATCATTAGAATATTGTCGATTATTGCTAGTATTGCATTAATTACACAAACTATCATTATAATTACCATTATATTATAATTATCTTAATTAATGTCATAATTATCATAATTAATGTCATTATTAATGGGATTGTCATCAAAATCATCATAATTAGCAGAATCATTGCAGAAATCATCATAATTATCCCTTAAACTCGAAAAAGGGGGTTTGTCGACCATTCCCTCAAAAGGCTATATATCGCTACATTTCGGCGTTTTTTTTTCGACTTTTGGGATTTTTTTCATTGTGGATGGGCTTTATAATGATTATCATCATCATTATTATCATTAATGTCATCATTATAGTAATTATCGCCATAATTACCCTTAATATAATCATTACAATAGTTATTATCTTAATTATTGATATCATTTCCCTCATTATAACTATTTTTATAATGATAATAACAATAATGATAATTTTAGAAATAATAAGAACAATAATAACAATTATAATAACAATAATAGCGATTATTTCAATGATTATTTTTATTATCATTATCGTTTTTTTTATTTTCATGAAAATCATTAGAATATTGTCGATTATTGCTATTATTGCATTAATTACGCAAATTATCATTATAATTATCATTATATTATAATTATCTTAATGTCATAATTATCATAATTAATGTCATAATTACTGTCATTATTAATGGGATTGTCATCAAAATCACCATAATTAGCAGAATCATTGCCGAAATCATCATAATTATCCCTTTAACTCGAAAAAGGGGGTTTGTCGATCATTCTCTCAAGAGGCTTATATATCGCTAGATTTCGGCGTTTTTTTTTAAGACTTTTGGGATTTTTATACTTATATCCTTTTTCATTATGGATGGGCTTTATAATGATTATCATCATTATTTTCATTAATGTCATCATTATCATCATTATAGTAATTATCGCCATAATTACCCTTAATATAATCATTATAACAGTTATTATCTTAATTATTGATGTCATTTCCATCATTATTTCGGTTTCCGACACGTGGCGTTTGCTGCTAGTACTCGTGCCAGGACCACAAATCCTTTAGCGTAAGGATTTGTGCGAGCCGAGGAAAAAGCGCCACGGCCAGTAGAGTTACTCCAATCGTGGTGAGGCCGCCAAGGCCGTGCCTTCCCGTAAGTCCTGCGGCCGAAGGAGAGAAATCTCCTCTCGACACGGGCGAGGAGGTTTTGCCCTTGCCTCGCGACCTCACCCGAGCTTCACCCCGCTTCAGCAGTGATGGTTAGCCGAGGGACAGCCCAGGAGCCACGGCCGAAGAGGCCGTGCCTAGAGCACACCCCAGAGGGCGCCAAAAACCTGCTAACTTCTCTCCCCTCCCCCTCAGTTAGCCGAGAGGCTCCGTGTTCGCCATAGCGAGGCTCCACGCCCCGTGGGAAAAATGTGGTGGGGCGAGCCGCGCTCAAGGTCGCGGGGTATTCCCCGCGCCACGAGTCGCGGCCTTGTCTCGCCGCACGATCTCGCGAGGTGTGGCCGCGCGGTGAACACGCGAGGCTGCCGATGGCGCTGGGCCCCTCGATCCTTTTCCTCTTTCAACAAACCCACTACAAATATTACCAAGATCTTTACCCTGCATGCTGGGTCAAGCCCCGGCTCCTTTTTCTTCTACTAAAATTCATTTTCCTCCTCCTTATCCTTCTCCTATCCCCACTCTTCCTTCCCCCCTCTTCTTTACACACTTAGTACTTAGGCAGAATCATCATTCTCCACTCAGCTGTTGACCTGACTACACTTGTACTTGGTTCATCAAAATAAAGAGATAAAAATCCAGTCTGGTTTCTTAACCTCTACACTGGTGACCCTCGGAGTGAACCAAGTTTTTACACAAGATGTCAGCAACACAGTATGCTATCAGCCTGCTCTCTGGCCAGCCTGCCGGAATGTTTTTTTCAAGTGGAGCAGGAATTCTTCCTCAGGAATATAACCACCCAGACCACTAAATTCCGCCTGCTGGTCACTAACCTCCCGCCAGAATTCCTTCTGACAGTCGCCGACCTCCTGCATAATCATCGGTACGCCACTTACGACGAGCTTAAGGAGGCCATTCTTAGGCGAGCAGCACCTAACCCTCTGACCGCGTTAAGCTCCTTCCTGTCGTCTGACGCCGCGGACAACCGTACCCCCACAGAAATCCTTCACCACTTCCAGCGCCTCCTCACCCGCACCGGCACTACACTCCCACCTGACGTCATGCGCTCCCTCTTCCTCAAGCGGCTGCCTGCTGATATCCAGCAAATCCTGCTGGTGTCAGACGCCCCATTGGAGCAACTTGCCCTGCAAGCCGACGCGATGCTTGTAGCTAGGGCACCCACATCGTCAATAGCAACAGTGTCTGTCGCAACCATCACCTCCGCCGTGACGTTGGGAGCCCTTGCAGCCCATGTCGCCACACTATACGAGGCTGTGCAGAAGATATCCACACAGGAACGTTCTCACTCCCGGCCTCGCTTTCGCACCCCTTCGCCACCACGCTTTGAACGGGACATCAGGCGCTCTGCAACGCCCAACCGCCATCCTCGCTTCCGCGTTCCTTCACGGCCGCGCAAAGAGTGGAGTAAGCCGCGGAAACTGGGCGCGCCTGTCTTTCGCGGACCTCGGAGGCGTTTATTGTACGTCCGAGATGCCTCCTCCTCCCTACATTTCCTCGTCGACACAGGGGCCGAGGTCAGCCTCCTCCCGGCCTCCCACAGGGATAAACGCTTCCCCTCCTCCCGCACTCTGGAAGCTAGCAACACATCGCCCATCAACACTTACGGCGAGCATTCAAGGACCCTCTCGCTGGAAGGCGGGCCCGCCCAACGATTCCAATGGATCTTCCTCGTCACCAACGTCCCACACCCCATCATCGGCGCCGATTTCTTGGCGCACTACGGTCTGACGGTTGATCTTCAAGGTATGGCCCTAATCCACCAATCCGGGGCCCGCACACACGCTGCTCCGGCTCTGGTAAGTACCCTCCTAATATATACAGTGCTTCCCAGGACCTGCGCCTTCAAGAACATCCTGCGTGAGTTCCCGGCCTTGACCAAGCCGATCAACCGGGCCACCCAACCACGGCATGAAGTCCGGCACCATATCGTGACCCACGGTCCTCCTGCCCATTCTCGCTGCCGTCCGCTCGCCCCCGACAGATGTCGCAGTGCTAGGGCGGAGCTCGACCATATGATACAGTTGTGGATTATACGCCCTTCCAGCAGTCAATGGGCGGCCCCTCTGCATCTGGTGAAGAAGAGGGACGGTGACTGGCGCCCGTGCGGTGATTACCGTCACCTGAATACGATCACCGCCCCCGACAGATACCCTCTGCCGCGCCTGCACTCCTCCCACGAGCTGTCTGGCTGTACAGTCTTTTCCAAGATCGACCTCGTGCGGGCCTTCCACCAAATCCCGATCGCTGAGGAGGACATCCCC
The DNA here is from genome assembly GCF_042767895.1 of Penaeus vannamei. Classification (NCBI taxonomy): domain Eukaryota; kingdom Metazoa; phylum Arthropoda; class Malacostraca; order Decapoda; family Penaeidae; genus Penaeus; species Penaeus vannamei. The sequence continues at coordinate 26,348,113 of NC_091550.1, read as the reverse complement.
AAGACGGCCGTCAATACACCTTTCGGCCTCTTCGAATTCCTCAGGATGCCCTTAGGTTACATTAGCTGGAATTTGGTTAGGTTAGGTTAGGATAGGCTCAGCTTTGATGAGGAGAGTACAAATTTCGTTTTCTTACATAAAGTTTATATTGAATCAGTTTAATGGAGGTTAGGTTACATTATCTGGAATTTGGTTATGTTAGGTTAGGTTAGGTTA
>NC_091550.1:26342775-26347397 GCF_042767895.1 Penaeus vannamei | reverse complement strand
TTTAAAATTTTGATGTTTTTCATGATAATTCCTTTTATTCAATAATGATGAAAATTTATGATGATAATACAATAAAAATTTTGATAAATATAATTAATGATATTTGATAATTACTGCAATAATACAATAATCTAATCTATTCAATATTTTCATACAAATAAGGGCAATAGAAATAATAATATCATTATAATTGTCATTAAAATTTATTACTATTGTCATTATTATTTCTAAAATTATCATTATTGCTATTATCATTATAAAAATAGTTTTAAGGGTGAAAATACTATAATAATTAGCATAATAATCATTATAACTGCAATAATGATGATAATAATAATGATAATCATGATGTTTCATAATGATAATAATCATAAAAATAAGACATAATGATAATAATATATATATATATCTATAATAAATAAAAAAATAATAAAATAAATAAATAAAAATATATGGGGTGTTTTTGTTTTTTGGGGAAATTTGGTGTTTTAAAATTTGTTGGTTTGTGATGATTTTAGGGTTATTTATGTTATGTGTAGGGAAATTGTATGAAAAATTATGTATGAAAATGTATGAAAATTATGAAATGAAAAAATTATTATGTAAAATATGTATTATGAAATGATTAATTATTATATAATATATAAAAATAATAATAAAATAATAATATATTATTTATATATTATATATTATTATATTGTATTATGTGTTTGTGTTTGGGTGTGTGTATATATATTATATATATATATTATTATATATAATATATAAAATATAATAAAAATATTATATATATATATAAAATATGTTATATATATATATATATAAAATATATATATATAAAATATATAAACATACATATATATATTAATATTATTATTATATAAATATATATATTATATAATATATATATATTATATAATAATATATATGTTATATATTATAAATATAAAATAATATATAATAATATATATTATATATATATATATAATATATGTATATATATACATATATATATATATATTATATATATATATTATATATTATATATATATATTATATATATATATATATATATATACATACATACACTACATACATATCATACATATATACTATATATATATATATATATATATATATATATATATATATATACATATCATATATATATAATATATATATATATATATATATATATAATATATATATATATGTATATATATATGTATATTATATGTGTATGTGTAGTGTGTGTGTGTGTGTGTTATGTATATGTATATGTATATGTATATATGATATATATGTATATAATATATATATAATAATATAATATATATATATATGAAGGAATTATCATGAAAAATCATGAAATCAACAATTACCTGACTTAATGTTAAAATCCTCATAATTACTAATAAAAAGCGAAAAAGTTTTTTTTTTCGACGTTTCTCTCATAAGGCTGTAATACGCTATATTTTGCCGTTTCTTCGAGTTTTCGGATTTTATTACTTTTGGCCTTTATTTTATTATAAATTCACTGGATAATTATTATTATCATCATTATTATCATTACTGTCATTATCATTATGATAATTATCATTATAGTCATTATCATGATTATCATCATTATCATCATTATTGCACTTATAATGATTATTATGCTATTTATTATAGCAATTTTCATCATTATATTTATTTTTATAATGATAATAGCAATAATGATAATTTTAGAAATAATAATGATAATAGTAATAGTTATAATGACAATGATAATGATGTTATTATTATTTCTATTGTCATTATTAGTATGAAAATTAATGGAGTAGAGTTTATTATTGCTATTATTCCAGTAATTATCAAGATTATCATTATAATGATGATTTTATTATTTTATCATTTTATTGTCATTATCATCATAATTATCATCGTTATTGTATATAATGAAGGAGTTATCATGAAAATCATCACAATTACCTGAATTAATGTTAAAATTCTCATAATTACCAATAAAAACCGAAAAAGGTTTTTTTCGACGTTTTTCTCAAAAGGCTGCAATACGCTAGATTTTTCCGTTTTTTCGACTTATGGGATTTTATTACTTTTGGCGTTTATTTCATTATAAATGGACTGGATAATAATTATTATCATCATTAATACCATTACTGTCATTTTTTATTATTATCATTATAGTCATTATCATGATTATCATCATTATTGCAGTTATAATAATTATTATGCTCATTCTTATAGCTATTTTCATCACTATAACTATTTTTATAAGGATATAAAAAAAAATAATTTTAGAAATAATAATGACAATAGTAATAATTATAATGACAATGATAATAATGTTATTATTTCTATTGTCATTATTAGTATGAAAATTATTGGAATAGAGTTGATTTTTGTTACTATTGCAGTTATTAACAAAATTATCATTATAATTAAGATTTTATCATTATTATCATTATTATTGTCATTATCATTATCGTTATGATCATAATTATCATCATTATTGTATATAATGAAATAATTATCATGAAAATCATCACAATTACCTGAATTAATGTTAAAATCCTCATAATTACCAATTAAACCGAAAGAGTTTTTTTTTCGACGTTGCTCTAATAAGGCTGTAATACGCAAGATTTTGTCGTTTTTTCGACTTTCTGTCATTATTTTATGATTATTATCAATATAGTCATTATCATGATTATCATCATTATTATCATCATTATTGCAGTTATAAAAATTATTATGCTCATTATTATAGCTATTTTCATCATTATAACTATTTTTATAATGATAATAGCAAAAATGATAATTTTAGAAATAATAATGACAATAGTAATAATTATAATGACAAAGATAATAATATTATTATTTCTATTGTCATTATCAGTATGATAATTATTGGAATAGAGTTCATTATTGCTATTATCGCAGTAATTATCAAAATTATCATAATAGTTATGATTTTATGATTACTATCATTACTATTATCATTATCATTGTCATTATCATCATAATTATCATCATTATTGTATATAATGAAGGCATTATCATGAAAACCATCACAATTACCCGAATTAATGATAAAATCCTCACAATTACCAATAAAAAGCGAAAAAGGTTTTTTTTCGAAGTTTCTCTCAAAAGTCTTTAATACGCTAGATTTTGTCGTTTTTTCGACTTTCTGTCATTATTTTATGATTACCTGAATTAATGTTAAAATCCTTATAATTACCAATAAAAAGCGAAAAAGGTTTTTTTTCGATGTTTCTCTCTAAAGGCTGTAATACGCTAGATTTTGCCGTTTTTCGGATTTCATTACTTTTGGCCTTTATTTCATTATAAATGGACTGGATAATAATTATTATCATCATTATTATTACTGTCATTATTTTTATGATTAATATCATTATAGTCATTACCATCATGATTATCATCATTATTATCATTATTGCAGTTATAATGATTATTATGCGAATTATTATAGCTATTTTCATTATAACTACTTTTATAATGATAATAGCAATAATGATAATTTTAGAAATAATAATGACAATAGTAATATTCATAATTTCAATGATAATGTTATCATTTCTATTGTCATTATTAGTATGAAAATTATTGGAATAGAGTTGATTATTGTTATTATTGCAGTTATCATCAAAACTATCATAATAATTATGATTTCATCATTATCATTATTATTGTCATTATCATTGTCATTATCATCATTATTGTATATAATGAAAGAATTATCATGAAAATCATCACAATTACCTGAATTAATTTTAAAAACCTCATAATTACCAATAAAAAGCGAAAAAGTTTTTTTTTCGTTTCTCTAATAAGGCTGTAATACTTTTTGCCGTTTTTTCGACTTTTGGGATTTTATTACTTTTGGCTTTCATTTCATTATAAATGGAGTGGAGAATAAGTATTATAATCATTATTATCATAACTGTCATTATTTTTATGATTATTATCATTATAGTCATTATCATCATGATTATCATCATTATTATCATCATTTTTGCAATTAAAATAATTATTATGCTAATTATTATAGCTATTTTCATCATTATAACTATTTTTATAAGGATAATAGCAATAATGATAATTTTTGAAATAATAATGACAATAGTAATAATTATAATGACAATGATAATGATGTTATTATTATTTCTATTGTCATTATTAGTATGAAAATTATTGGAATAGAGTTGATTATTGCTATTATTGCAGTAATTATCAAAATCATCATTTTAATTATGATTTTATCATTATCATCATTATTATTGTCATTATCATTGTCATTATCATCATAATTATCATCATTATTGTATATAATGAAGGAATTATCATGAAAATCATCACAATTACCTGAATTAATGTTAAAATCCTCATAATTACCAATAAAAACAGAAAAAAGTTTTTTTTCGACGTTTCTCTGAAAAGGCTGTAATATGCTAGGTTTTGCCGTTTTTTCCACTTATGGGATTTTATTACTTTTGGCCTTTATTTCATTATGAATGGACTGGATAATAATTATTATCACTATTATCCTTTCTGTCATTATCTTTATGATTATTATCATTATAGTCATTATCATC
>NC_091550.1:26310275-26337775 GCF_042767895.1 Penaeus vannamei | reverse complement strand
GATAATTATGACATCAATTAGGATAATTATGACATTAATTAGGACAATTATAATAAAATGATAATTATAATGATAATTTGCGTAATTAATGCAATAATAGCATTAATAAATAATATTCCAATGACTTTCATGATCATAAAAACAAATAATAACGAAAATTATAATAATGAATAATAATAATAATAGTAGAAACAATCATAATATCACTATTATTCTTATTATAATTATTATTGTTTTTGTTATTATTTCTAAAATTATCATTATTGTTATTATCATTATAAAAATAGTTATAATGAGGAAAATGACATGAACCATTAAGATAAAAACTATTATAATGATTTTATTAAGGGTAATTATAGCGATAATTACTATAATGGTGATAATGATATTAATTATATTAATGATATTAATGACGATGATAATAATAATAGTAAAGCCCTTTCATAATGAAAAAAGGCTAAAAGTATAAAAATCACCAAAGTAAAAAAAACGGCAAAATATATCTATAGCCTTTTCAGAATATGGTAGAAAAAACACTTTTTCGAGTTTATGGGATGATTATGATGATTTCTGCAATAATTCTGCTGATTATGATGATTTTGATGATAATCTCATTAACAATGACAATGATAATGATAATTATGGCATTAATTAGGATAATTATGACATTAATTAGGATAATTATGACATTAATTAGGACAATTATAATAAAATGATAATTATAATGATAATTTGCGTAATTAATGCAATAATAGTAATAATAAATAATATTCCAATGATTTTCATGATAATAAAAACAAATAATAACGAAAATGATAATAATGAATAATAATGATAATAGTAGAAATAATCATAATATCGCTTTTATTGTTATTATAATTATTATTGTTGTTATTATTTCTAAAATTATCATTATCGTTATTATCATTATAGAAATAACGATAATTACTATAATGATGATAATGATGATATTAATGATATTAATGATAATAATGATGATGATAATAATTATAAAGCCCATCCATAATGAAAAAAGGCTAAAAGTATAAAAATCACCAAAGTCGAAAAAAACGGCGAAATCTAGCGATATATAGCCTTTCCAGAATAGTGTCGAAAAAACCTTTTCGAGTTTATGAGATGATTATGATGATTTCTGCAATAATTGTGCTAATTATGATGATTTTGATGATAATCTCATTAATAATGACGATAATAATGATAATTATGACATTAATTAGGAAAATTATAATAAAAGGATAATTATAATGATAATTTGCGTAATTAATGCAATAATAGCAATAATCAACAATATTCTAATGATTTTCATGATAATAACAATAATGATGACGATAATGATAATAATTTTAAAAAATAATAATAATGGAAATAATATTAATATCGCTTTTATAGTTATTATAATTATTATTGTTGTTATTATTTCTATAATTATCATTATTGTTATTATAATTATGAAAATTATAATTAGAATTATAGGGTTTTTTCGACCATATTCTCAAAAAGATATGTATTGCTAGATTTCACCGTTTTTTCGACTTTTTTCAATATATTATTATTGCTATTATTTCATTAATTACGCAAATCATCATTATAATTATTATTTTATTATGTTTATCATAATTAATGTCGTAATTATCAAAATTAATGTCATAATTATTATATTTAATGTCATAATTATCATAATTACTGTTATGATTATCATTATTATTGTCATCATTAATGGGATTATCATGAAAATCATCATAATTAGCAGAATTCTTGCTGAAATCATCATAAATATCCTTTAAACTGGAAAAAAGGATTTTTCGACCATTCTCTCAAAAGATTACTAGTTTTTGCTATTTTTTTTCGACTTTTCCGATTTTTTTTTACTTCTAGCCTTTTTCCATTATGGATAGCCTTCATAATTATCATTATCCTCCGTATTGTCATTATTGCCATTGATATCATCATTAATATCATTATTGCCATTAATATCATCATTATTATCATTATTGCCATTAATATCATCGTTATTATCATTATAGTAATGATCGCCATAATTCCCCCTAATATAATCATTGTAATAGTTATTATCTTAATCATTAATGTCATTTTCATCATTATAACTTTTTCTTATATTGATAATTTTAGAAATAATAACGACAATAATAATAGTTATAATAACAATAATAGCGATATTATGAGTATTTCTATTATTATCTTTATTATCATTATCGTCATTATTATTTTTATCATAATGAAAAATATTAGAATATTGCTGATTATTGCTATTATTGCATGAATTACGCAAATTATCATTATAATTATCATTTTTTTATAATTATCATAATTAATGTCATAATTATCATTATTGTCATTATTAATGGCATTATCATCAAAATCATTATGATTAGCAGAATTATTGCTAAAATCATCATAATTATCCTTTAAACTCGAAAAAGGGGTGGGGAGTCGACTTTTCTCTGAAAAGACTTTTTCATTATGGATGGGCTTTATCATTTTTATCATCATTATTATCATTATTGCCAATAATATGATCATTATTGTCATTCTAGTAATTATCGCCATAATTGCCCTTAATATAATAATTATTATAGTTATCATTTTAATTATTAATGTCATTTACATCATTATAACTATTTTTATAATGATAATAACGGTAATGATAATTTTAGAAATAATAACAACAATAATAATAATTATAATAATAATAAAAGCGATATAATGATTATCTCTATTATTATTTTTATTGTCATTGTTATTAACAAGAAAATCATTAGAATATTGTTGATTATTGCAATTATTGCATTAATAACGCAAATTATCATTATAATTATGATTTTATTATAATTATCAAAGTTAATGATATAATTATCATTATTATTGTCATTATTGTCATTATTAATTGCAGAAATTTTGCTAAAATCATCATAATTTTCATTTAAACTCGAAAAGGGTTTTTTTTCCCGATTATTTTCTCAAACGGCTATATGTCGGTAGATTTCGCTGTTATTTCGACGCTGTTATTTTTTAATTATGGATGGGCTTTATAATCATTATTTTCATCATTAAAATTATCATTATTGTCATTAATATCAACATTATTTTCATTATAGTAATAATCGCCATAATTACCCTTAATATAATCATTATTATAATTATTATATTAGTCATGAATGTCATTTTTATCATTATAACTATTTTTATAATGATAATTTTAGAAATAATAACAACAATAATAATAATTATAATAACAATAATAGTGATATTATGATTATTTCTATTATTTTTTAATTATCATTATCATTATTGATATTATTATTATGAAAATCATTAGAATATTGTTGATTATTGCTATCATATCCATAATTACGCAAATTATCATTACGATTATTCTTTTATTATAATTATCATAATTATTGCCATAATTATCATTTTTGTCGTCATTATTGTCATTGTTAATGGGATTATTATCAAAATCATAATTAGCAGTATTATTGCTAGAATCATCATTATGCTTTAAACTCGAAAAAGGGAGTTTTCCGACTATTTTCTGAAAAGCCTATATTTTCCTAGATTTCGCCGTTTTTTCGATTTTTTTTTTAACTTTTATCCTTTTTCTCCATTATGGATGGGATTTACCTTATCATCATTATTATCATTAAAGTAATTATCGCCATAATTACCATTAATATAATCATTATAATAATTATTATCTTAATCATTAATGTCATTTATATCATTATAGTTATTTTCATAATGTTAATAACAATAATTAGAAATAATAACAACGATAATCATAATTATGATAACAATAATAGCGATATTATAATTATTTCTATTTTTATTCCTATTATCATTATCGTTATTATTATTATTATGAAAATCATTGGCATATTTTTGATTATTGCTATTATTACAATAATTACGGAAATTATCATTATAATCATCATTTTATTATAATTATCATAATTATTGTCATAATTATCATAATTATTGTCATAATTATCATTATTATCGTCATTATTATCATTATTAAGGGGGTTATCATGAAAATCATCATAATTAGCAGAATTATTGCTAAAATCATCAAAATTATCATTTTAACTCGAAAAAGTTTTTTTTTTCGACTATTTCCTCAAAAATCTAAATTTCCCTAGATTTCGCCGTTTTTTCTACTTTTGGGAATATTTTACCTTTGGCCTTTTTCATTATGGATGGGCTTTATAATTATTATCATTATTATCATTATTGACATTAATATCATAATTAATATCATTATATTAATTATCGCCATAATTTTTATGCCATTTTCATCATTATAACTATTTTAATAATGATTATAACAATAATGATAACTGAAATAGTAATATTAATATTTCATTATCCAAATTATCATTATAATTAATGTTTTATTATTGTTATCATTATTATAATCATTATTGTCAATATCAATGGGATTATTTGCAAAATTTTCGTCTATTCTCTCATAAGGGTTGATCGACTTCTGTGATTTAATTAATTTTTGCATATTTTCATCATGAATGGGCTCTATAATTATCATTATTGTCATTATTATCATTAATATTTGCTGACAAAGAGAGACAATACAATAGGGCTTACATGGAAACCCGAAACATAGTTTTGAAAGAACCTTAGGGTTCTGAAAGAGAAAGTTTGCATTACTAAATCATGTAGGCACAAAACTATCCACTACCAAGCGCGCGGCAGCTGCAGCTGATCACAACTCGTCCCAGCAAGGGTGGCGATATCCTGTTTAGCGTTGGCTCCAATTCCACCGGAGGGTCTTCTGATCAAATTTTCACATTTATTGTGAATGAGAGAAGCTACCTCCTTCTGGCAAGGACCGCGAGCTGCCGTCCATTGTTGTAGCCAATTCGAGATTGTCTTCTTGTCGAGAGCGCGCACGCCAAACTGATAACTTTCATGCCAAACAGTGCAGAGAGTTCCATTTTTATGTCAATGATCTCATTCATCTCATTCATTTTTTTTTTTTTTTTTTGTCCTTTGCCACCTCTTAGTGTCCCCTCTGTGGTGAAGGTGAACCCCGCGGGCAGTGCCACAAGGGGAGCATGGTAGGCCGGCTAACTTAAACCACAGAGAAGGGTTTTGTTTTTCTTGATAGGGTTAGGTAGTTCTGGGGGTACTTCAGCTTCTGCTTTCGAGGGGTTGACCTGAGCAGACTGTCTGATCACCAGTAGGTTATAACCCCAAAAGGTTTAGGTAGGTAGTGGCCTCACAACCCCTCATTTAAGTCACTGATGTCTAAGTCAAATCATAAAAAGAAAAAACAGAAAATGGAATTTCAGCCCAGGACTCCAGATCCTACAGCTTCCACGTCAAAGAAAGGGAAAAGAATTACTTCCCCCCACAGGAAAATGCCCCAGACCCTGATCCAGTACAGACCACAGAGAATCCCAACACCTCAGCATCAAAGAAGATGAAGCTGAATCCTCTGCCTTCAGATGAATTACTCTCTTCAGCTGCTGATCCTAGAGTATCATCGAATGACAGCATGGAGCTATCCTGCACCGATCAAGATGGCAAAGATCCACAACTCCAAGCCCAAGACCAGAATACCTCAGCCAATAGGGGAGGCTCTAGTTCACCTTATCCACTCACCAAAATGAGCCATAAATTTCTCATTGCCTTATCCAAAGACTTTGCCACAGCTGTAGAAGCCATGTTTGCTATTGAAGAAGAGTTCCCTTCTATAGATGTCACCACAGCAATTACCAATGATGGCCACTTCATTCTCACTCCGAAGACTGATTCTACACGCACGTTGTTGGACTCACTTACCACCCTAGCTTCAAGCAAGATTGTCAATATTACCTCTTATGTTCCTGAACCCAGAAAATTCAGAGCAATTTTTAGAAAAAATCCTCATAGCCTTTCCACTTCAACGCCTTACAGACCTCCCAGACGTCATCTCTGCTGAACGTTGTATATACCGCCCAATCAAGGAGGAGACGTGCCAAGTTCTCCTGGTCATGTCAAGAGAACCCCCTGATGAAATCAATCTGGGCATATTTGGGACCTTTAGAACTCGCAAATACATCCCAGAACCACTCCGGTGCTACAACTTGCAGCGCTATGGACATCACCGCAACCAATGTAAAGTTGCTCCACGCTGTGCAATCTGCTCAAAATGTCACCCAACAGACAATTGCCTCACCAAATTCAAAAACGGCGAGCAGACCGAACCAAAATGCCCAAACTGTGGAGGCAAACACCACGCATGGAACCTCTGCTGTGAGATGAGACGCTCTCTGCTATCAAAGCCTGATTCTTCTGTAAAAGGGCAGCCCCCTCAGCCTCGAACCTTCACGAGAAAGATCCATGATTGGAGCAAACCAAGAGAACCACAACACCTCAACACTTCTGCTCTCAGCCACGAACCAATCAAAGCTTCTATTGCTGCTAACCTGCATACCTTATCTACTCCTGCTCCTGCACCAGTTGCCACCTCCCCAGTCTCACAGCCCTTCATGAGTCACAAAGCACCAATTTCCTTAGCTCCTCCTGAACTGATTGGATCATTCCTAGTGAATACCATTCAACTTGGCCTTTTAGCCCTGGGTCACTCTATTCCTCACTCCCACTTACAAACTCTCATTGACAACATCCTTGCCATCTTACCACACAAGAACACATCCTCCTCATCCCAAGAATCCATGCCTTCTGAACCTGTACAGCAGGATACTGGTACAATTACCTCGGTCGTTGCATCATCAGAAGACTTTCCACCTCTTCCTACATCTTCTCACAGGATTAATCAGACAAGCCTCTGTAATCCAACGCCTGCACAACAATCGGCACAACTCCACTCTTCCGCCAGCTCTCCACCAATCTTACACATTCCAGACCAACCTCATGAACTCAGGACCACGCAAGAGCTCAATTAAACCACTAATTTTACCCTTACATCATCACATCATGAGTAATGTTATGCATTCCGTTTCAGACTCCATCAGTATTCTACAATGGAACATTCTTGGCCTTCAGTGCAACTATCCCACACTCTCATTAGCAATCACTGAAGACAACTTTGATGTCATCGTTCTCCAGGAAACTCTCCTTCCAGCCTCCAACAATTTCTCCATTAACCGCTACTCAGCGTTTCACAGCCCTTTCATCCCCAATCAGTCACGGGGAATCTCCATTTTTATAAAGTCTTCCATACCCTGTGAAGAGATTACTCCACCGCCAGATTGTGGAGAAAACATTGAAAGCATAGGCGTCAAACTAATCCTACAGAACACACCTCCACATTTTCAATGTTTATCGGCCTCCTTGAGCAGATTGTTCTCTAGAGCTTGAAGAATGATTTGGCATAACAGCCAATGAACCACCTCTCATCTGTGGTGATCTTAATGCCCATCACCCCTCTTGGACCGACCAATCTACCCCTTCTGCACACAAAATGAATGACACCGGTCTATATATCAATGAACTGCTGGACAGTTTCTCAGAAGTTACTGTCCTCAACAACGGTATTGCAACTCATGTCCGTGGAGGAGTACTAGACCTCACCATTCTCTCCACCTCTCTCCTCCCTATAGCAGACTGGAAACTACACCCCTATTTAACTTCTGACCACCTTGCCACTATCACTACCGTTCGGATTCCGCGGGTTACTCTCCCCCCACCCAAACCAAGATGGAATCTCAAAAAAGCGAACTGGCCCCTCTTCACAGACGCTATGGAGAAATGGGCCTCCAACTACATTCCATCGTCAGATGCCACCCACCTAGAGAAAGATTTCACTAATGCCATTCACAATGCTACTAAGAGCAGCATTCCCCTTACCAATGTCACTCTTCATGCGCACAAGAACTGCTGGTTCTACAACGACCGGATACGTGAACTCAAACATAGAATGAACATCTTCCGCAAAGCTCTCCACCGATCCCATTCTCCAACCATCTTAGAATCTTTTCGCACCTTACGACGTCTTGTCAAAATGGAAATCTCAGAAATAAAAGCCAAAGCCTGGTTATCTTGGTGTGAAACGATAACTGCTCACACATCCTTGAAAGAGATGTGGACCAATCTACGACTGGCATCAGGAGCAAAACGCTCAATGCCCGCACCACATCCTCATCCTCACTCGGAAGCCAACAGACTTGCACTCTCCTTTGCCACGCGCTGTTCATCCACCCAACTGCCTGCATCCGTTTCAAGGAAGCTACAACAGCTGAAGCCCATCCGACAACAAGTCATTCAAATAGCTATAGACTCACCTGCCCAAAGTGACACACCTTTCACATTAACTGAACTCGAGAAAGCTACAAAGACTTCTAAAGACACAACCCCAGGTATTGATAAAATACCCTATTCTATGCTCCACCACTTAGGGCCCTCAAGTATGGGCACACTGCTCAGACTATTTAATGCCTCATATCACCAAGGAACCTTGCCCCAAGCCTGGAAATCTGCCAACTTAATACCAATACCCAAACGTGACAGTACTAATGCCTTCCGACCTATCTCGCTACTTTCCTGCATAGGTAAAACCATGGAACGTGCTGTGCTCCATCGCTTACAACACATCATTCCATCCCTCCATCCACATATTTTGGCCTATGAAAAAGGAACAGGCACAGCAGACAACATCGCTACCCTCCTGTCCTTAACTGACAGCTACGACAGTGTGATTGTATTCCTTGATCTAGAAAAAGCCTTCGAGCTTGCCAACCATGATGCCATACTACACGCACTTGCTGAGAAAGGCGTAAAGGGCAAGGTTCTCAAATGGGTCAAGGACTACCTCTCAAACAGGAAAGCTCGAGTAAGATTCCAGGGACACACTTCTGACTTCTACCCCTTTGAAAATGGTACACCTCAGGGCGGCCTCCTGGGCCCTTTTCTTTTCAACCTCCTAATTGTTAAACTAGTAGAAATCCCCTTCCCAAACAATACGCATCTTCTAGCCTACGCTGATGATTTACAATTAGTTGTCACAGGAAGGAACAGGTATGTCAATGCTCAACTCGCTCTCAATCTCCTCGAGTCGACCTGTAAAGAACTCGGACTCAAAATCAACAGTAACAAAACCAAAGCCCTCCAAATCCGTCGTCACATTAACCTGCAAAATCTTTACATAGGTAACCCATAATAAATGGACTGGGTAATAATTATTATCACCATTATTATCATGACTATCATTATTTTTAAGATTATTATTATTATAGTCATTATCATCATGATTATCATCATGATTATCATCATGCAGTTATAATGATTATTAAGGTAATTATAGCTATTTTCATCATGATAACTATTTTTATAATGATAATAGCTAAATTAATAATTTTAGAATTACTAGTGACAATAGTAATAATTATAATGACAATGATAATGATGTTATTATTATTTCTATTGTAATTATTAGTATGAAAATTATTGGAATAGAGTTGATTATTGCTATTATTGCAGTAATTATCAAAATTATCATTATAATTATGATTTTATCCTTATTATTATTGTCATTATCATTGTCATTATCATCATAATTATCATCATTATTGCATATAATGAATAAATTACGGAAACCATCATAATTACCTGAAATAATGTTAAAATCCTCATAATTACCAATAAAATTTTTAGAATTACTAATGACAATAGTAATAATTATAATGACAATGATAATGATGTTATTATTATTTCTATTGTAATTATTAGTATGAAAATTATTGGAATAGAGTTGATTATTGCTATTATTGCAGTAATTATCAAAATTATCATTATAATTTTGATTTTATCCTTATTATTGTCACTATCATTGTCATTATCATCATAATTATCATCATTATTGCATATAATGAATAAATTATGAAAACCATCATAATTACCTGAAATAATGTTAAAATCCTCATAATTACCAATAACATTTTTAGAATTATTAATGACAATAGTAATAATTATAATGACAATGATAATGATGTTATTATTATTTCTATTGTAATTATTAGTATGAAAATTATTGGAATAGAGTTGATTATTGCTATTATTGCAGTAATTATCAAAATTATCATTATAATTATGATTTTATCCTTATCATTATTATTGTCATTATCATTGTCATTATCATCATAATTATCATCATTATTGCATATAATGAATACATTATGAAAACCATCATAATTACCTGAAATAGTGTTAAAATTCTCATAATTACCAATAAAAAGCGAAAAAGGTTTTTTCTCGACGTTTCTCCCATGAAGCTGTAATACGCTAGATTTTGCCGTTTTTTCCATTTATGGGATTTTATGACTTTTGGCCTTTATTTCTTTGTAAATGGACTATATAATAATTATTAGCATTATTACCATTAAAGTCATTATTAAATGATTATTATTATCATAGTCATTGGCATCATGATTATCATTATTATTCAAGTTATAATTATTATCATGCTAATTATTATAGCCATTTTCATTATATATATATATATATATATATATATATATATATTTATAATGATAATAGCAATAATGGTAATTCTAGAAATAATAATGAAAATAGTAATATTTATGATGACAATGATAATGATGTTATTATTATTTCTATTGTCATTATTAGTATGAAAAATATTGGAATAAAGTTGATTATTGCTATTATTGCAGTAATTATAAAAAATATCATTATAATTATGATTTTATCATTCTTATAATTATCAATGTCATTATCATCATAATTATCATCATTATTGTATATAATGAAGGAATTATCATGAAAATCATCACAATTACCTTAATTAATGTTAAAATCCTCATAATTACCAACAAAAAGCAAAAAAAAAATTTTTTCGACGTTTCTTTCAAAAGGCTGTAATACGCTAGATTTTACCGTTTTTCCACGTATGGGATTTTATTACTATTGGCCTTTATTTCATTTTAAATGGACTGGATAATAATTATTATTATCATTATTATCATCACTGTCATTATTTTTATGTTTATTAGCATTATAGTCATTATCATCATGATTATCATTATTATCATCATTATTGCAGTTATAATGACCATTATGCTAATTATTTTAGCTATTTTCATTATAACTATTTGTATAATGGTAATAGCAATAATGATAATTTTAGAAAGAATAATGACAATGATAATGATGATTTTATTATTTCTATTGTCAATATTAGTATGATAATTCATGGAATAGAGTTGATTATTGATATTATTGCAGTAATTATGAAAATTATCATTATAATTATGATTTTATCATTATCACCATTATTATTATCATTATCATTGTCATTATCATCATAATTATCATCATTATTGTATATAATGGAGGAATTATCATAAAAATCATCAAAATTACCTTAATTGATGTTAAAATCCTCATAATTACCAATAAATAGCGAAAAGGGTTTTTCTCGACGTTTATCTCAAAAGGCTAGAATTTGCCGTTTTTTCGACTTTTGGGATTTTATTACTTTTGGCCTTTATATCATTTTAAATGGACTGCATAATAATTACTGTCATTATTTTTATGATTATTATCATTATAGTCATTATCATCATGATTATCATCATTTTTATCATAATTATTAGTTATAATGACTATCATGCTAATTATTATAGCTATTTTCATCATTATACCCATTTTTATAATGCTAATAGCAATAATGACAATTTTAGAAATAATAATGACAATAGTAAAAATTAGAATGCCAAGGATAATGATGTTATTATTATTTCTATTGTCATTTTTAGTATGGAAATTATTGGAATAGAGTTGATTATTGCTATTATTGCAGTAATTATCAAAAATATCATTATAATTATGATTTTATTATTCTTATCATTATCATTGTAATTATATGTAATTTTAGAAAGAATACTGACAATGATAATGATGATTTTATTATTTCTATTGTCAATATTAGTATGATAATTCATGGAATAGAGTTGATTATTGATATTATTGCAGTAATTATGAAAATTATCATTATAATTATGATTTTATCATTATCACCATTATTATTATCATTATCATTGTCATTATCATCATAATTATCATCATTATTTTATATAATGAAGGAATTATCATGAAAATCATCACAATTACCTGCATTAATGTTAAAATCCTCATAATTACCAATAAAAAGCGAAAAAGGCTTTTTATTTCGACGTTTCTCTCATAAGGCTGTAATACGCTAGATTTTGCCATTTTTCGACTTCTTTGATTTTATTACTTTTTGCCTTTATTTCATTATAAATGCACTGGATAATAATTATTATCATCATTATTATCATTACTGTCCTTATAGTGATTATCATGATTATCATGATTATCATCATCATTATTGCAGTTATAATGATTATTATGCTAATTATTAAGGCTATTTTCATCATTATAAATATTTTTATAATGATAATAGCAATAATGATAATTTTTGAAATAATAATGACTATAGTAATAATTATAATGACAATGATAATGATGTTATTATTATTTCTATTGTCCTTATTAGTATGAAAATTATTGCTATTATTGCAGTAATTATCAAGATTATCATTATAATTATGATTTTATCATTATTATTGTCATTATCATCATAATTATCATCATTATTGTATATAATGATGGAATTATCATGAAAATCATCACAATTACCTGAATTAATGTTAAAATCCTCATAATTACCTATAAAAAGCGACTTATGGGATTTTATTACTTATGCCCTTTATTTCCTTATAAATGGATTGGATAATAATTATTATTATCATTATAATCATTAGTCATTTTTTTAATGATTATTATCATTATAGTCATTACCATGATTATCATCAATATTTTTATCATTATTGCAGTTATAATAATTATTATGCTCATTCTTACAGCTATTTTCATCACTATTTTTATAATGATAGCAAAAAATGATAATTTTAGAGAATAATAATGATAATAGTAATAATTATAATGACAATGATAATGATGTTATTATTATTTCTATTGTCATTATTAGCGTGAAAATTATTGGAATAAAGTTGATTATTTTTATCGTTGCAGTTATTATCAAAATTATCATAATAATTATGATTTTATCATTATAATTATTATTGTCATTATCATTCTCATTATCATCATTATTATTGTCATTATCATTCTCATTATCATCACAATTATCATCATTATTGTATATAATGAAATAATTATTATGAAAATCATCACAATTACCTGAATTAATGTTAAAATCCTCATAATTAACAATAAAAAGCGAAAAAGATTTTTTTTGACGTTTCTTGCATAATACGCTAGATTTTACCGTTTTTTTTTCGCCTTTTGGGATTTTATAACTTTTAGCCTTGATTTCATAATAAATGGACTGGATAATAATTATCATTATTATCATTACTGTCATTATTTTTATAATTTTATCATTATTGCAGTTATAATGATTATTATGCTAATCATTATAGCCATTTTCATTATTATAACTATTTTTATAATGATAATAACAATAATAATAATTTTAGAAATAATAATAACAATGGTAATAATTATCATGACAATGATAATGATGTTATTATTATTTAAATTGTCATTATTAGTTTGAAAATTATTGGAATAGAGTTGATTATAGCTATTATTGCAGAAATTATCAAAATTATCATTATAATTATGATTTTATCGTTATTATCATTATTATTCTCATTATCATCATAATTATCATCATTACTGTATATAATGAAGGAATTATCATGAAAATCATCACAATTGCCTGAATTAATGTTAAAATTCTCATAATTACCAATAAAAAGCGAAAATGGGTTTTTTCAACGTTTCTCTCTAAAGGCTGTAATACGCTAGATTTTGCCGATTTTTCGACTTATGGGATCTTATTACTTTTGGCCTTTATTTCATTTTAAATGGACTGGATAATAATTATTATCATCATTATCATCATTACTGTCATTATTTTTGTTTATTATCATTATACTCATTATCATCATCATTATCATTATCATCATTATTGCAGTTATGATTATTATGCTAATTATTATAGCTATTTTCATTATAACTAATTGTATAATGGTAATAGCAATAATGATAATTTTAGAAAGAATAATGACAATAGTAATAATTATAATGGCAATGATAATAATGTTATTATTTTTTCTATTGTCATTATTAGTATGATCATTAATGGAATATAGTTGATTGTTGATATCATTGCAGTAATTACCAAAATTATCACTATAAATATGATTTTATCATTATTATCATTATTATCATTATCAATGTCATTATCATCATAATTATCATCATTATTGTATATACTGAAGGAATTATCATGAAATCATCACAATTACCTGAATTTATGTTAAAATCCTCATAATTACCAATAAAAAGCGAAAAAGGTTTTTTCGACGCTTCTCTCAAAAGGCTAGATTTTGCGGTTTTTCGACTTTTAGGATTTTATTAATTTTGGACTTTTTTTATAATAAATGGGCTGGATAATAATTAATATCATCATTATTATCATTACTTTCATTATTTTTATGATTACTATTATTATAGTCATTATCATCATGATTATCATTATTATCATCATTATTGCAGTTATAATGATTTTTATGCTAATTATTATAGCTATTTTCATCATTATAACTATTTTTATAATGATAATAGAAAAAATAATAATTTTAGAAGTACTAGTGAAAATAGTAATAATTATAATGACAATGATAATGATATTATTATTTCTATTGTCATTATTAGTATTAAAATTATTGGAATAGAGTTGATTATTGCTATTATTGCAGTAATTATCAAAATTATCATTATAATTATGATTTTATCATTATCATTATTATTGTCATCATTGTCATTACCATCGTAATTATCCTCATTATTGTATATAGTGAATGAATTATCATGAAAACCATCACAATTACCAGAATTAATGTTGAAATCCTCATAATTACCAATAAAAAGCGAAAAAGGTTTTTTTCGACGTTTCTCTCAAAAGGCTAAATATAATGATGTTATTATTATATTATTATACGCTAGATTTTGCCGTTTTTTCCACTTATTCGATTTTATTACTTTTGGCCTTTATTTCATTATAAATGGACTCGATAATAATTATTATCATTATTACCATTACTTGTCATTATTTATATGATTATTATTATCATAGTCATTAGCATCATGATTATCATTATTATTCAAGTTATAATTATTATTATGCTAATTATTATAGCCATTTTCATTATAATTATTTCTATAATGATAATAGCAATAATAGTAATTTTAGAAATTATAATGACGATAGTAATATTTATGATGAATATGATAATGATGTTATTATTATTTCTATTGTCATTATTAGTATGAAAAATATTGGAATAGAGTTGATTATTGTTATTATTGCAGTAATTATCAAAAATATTATAATTATGATATCATTATTATCATTATCAATGTCATTATCATCATAATTATCATCATTATTGTATATAATGAAGAAATAATTATGAAACTCATCACTATTACCTGAATTAATATTAAAATCCTCATAATTACCAATAAAATGCGAAAAGGGTATTTTTTCGACGTATCTCTCAAAAGGCTAGATTTTGCCGTTTTTTCGACTTTTATTACTTTTATTACTTTTGACTTTTATTTCATTATAAATGGACTGGATAATAATTATTATCATCATTATTATCATTACTGTCATTATTCTTATGATTTTATCATCATTATTGCAGTTTTAATTAATTATTATAGCTCTTTTCATCATTATAACTAATTTTTAAAATGATAATAGCAATAACTTTAGTAATAATGAGAATAGTAATAATTATAATGACAATGATAATGATGTTATTATTATTTCTATTGTCATTATTAGCATGAAAATTATTGAAATAGAGTTGATTATTGGTCTTATTGCAGTTATCAAAATTATCATTATAATTATGATTTTATCATTATTATCATTATTATTGTCATTATCATTGTCATTATAATCATAATTATCATCATTATTGTATATAATGAAGAAATTATCATGGAAATCATCACAGTTACCTGAATCAATGTTAAAATCCTCATAATTACCGATAAAAAGCAAAAAAAGGTTTATTTTCGACGTTTCTCTCATAAGGCTGTAATACGCTAGATTTTGCCGTTTTTTCGACTTTTTGTCAGTATTTTATGATTATTATCATTATCATGATTATTATCATTATTATCATCATTATTTCAGTTATAATGATTATTATGCTCATTATTATAGCTATTTTCATCATTATATCAATTTTTATAATGATAATAGCAAAAATGATAATCTTAGAATTGATAATGATAATAGTAATAATTATAATGACAATGATAATGATATCATTATTTCTATTGTCATTATTAGTATGATAATTATTGGAATAGAGTTGATTATTGCTATCATCGCAGTAATTATCAAAATTATCATTATATTTATGATTTTATCATTACTATCATTATCATTGTCATTATCATTGTCATTATCATCATAATTATCATCATTGTTGTATATAATGAAGGAATTATCATGAAAATCATCACAATTACCTGAATTAATGTTAAAATCCTCATAATTCCCAGTAAAAAGCGAAAAAGTTTTTTTCGACGTTTCTCTCTAAAGGCTGTAATACACTAGATTTTGCCGTTTTTTCAACTTATGGGATTTCATTACTTCTTGCCTTTATTTCATTATAAATGGACTGGATAATAAATATTATCATCGTTATTATTAATACTCATTGTTTTTATGATTATTATCATTATAGTCATTATCATCATGATTATCATAATTATTATCATTATTGCAGTTATAATGATTATTATGCTAATTATTATAGCTATTTTCATTATAACTATTTTTATAATGATAATAGATATAATGATGATTTTAGAAATAATAATGACAATAGTAATAATCATAATGACAATGGTAATGATGTTATTATTATTTCTATTGTCATTATTAGTATGAAAATTATTGGAATAGAGTTTATTACTGCTATTGTTGCAGTAATTATCAAAATGATTATAATTATTTTATCATTATTATCATTATTATTGTCATTATCATTGTCATTATCATAATATTATCATTACTATTGTATATAATGAAGGAATTATCATGAAAATCATTACAATTCCCGGAATTAATGTTAAAATCCTCATGATTACTAATAAAAAGCGAGAAAGGTTTTTTTTTTCGACGTTTCTCTCATAAGGTTGTAATAGGCTAGATTTTGCCTTTTTTAAACTTGTGAGATTTCATTACGTTTGGGCTTTATTTCATTATAAATGGATTGGATAATTATTATCATCATTACTATCATTACTGTCATTATTTTTATGATTATCATTATAGTCACTATCATCATGATTTTCTTCCTTATTATCCTTATTATTGCATTTTTCATGATTATTATGCTAATTATTATAGGCAATTTCATCATTATAACAATTTTTATAGTGATAAAAGCAATTATGATAATTTTAGAAATAACAATGACAATAGTAATAATTATGATGACAATGATAATGATGTTATTATTATTTCTAATGTCATTATTAGTATGAAAATTATTCGAATAGATCATTATCATCATAATTATCAGCATTACTCTATATAATGAAGGAATTATCATGAAAATCATCACAATAACCTGAATTAATGTTAAAATCCTCATAATTACCAATAAAAATTGAAAAGGTTTTTTTTCGACGTTTCTCTCAAAAGGCTGTAATACGCTAGATTTTGACGTTTTTTCGACTTATGGGATTTCATTACTTTTGGTCTTTATTTGATTATAAATGCACTGGATAATAATTATTATCAGTATTATCATTACTCTTATTATCTTTCTGATTATCATAATAATAGTCAATTATTATGATCATTATTATCATCATTATTGCAGTTCAAATGATTATTAGGCTAATTATTATAGCTATTTTAATCATTATAACGAATTTTATAATAAGAGCAATAATGATAATTTTAGAAATAATAATGACCATAGTAATAATTATCATGACAATGATAATGATGTTATTGTTATTTCTATTGTCATTATTAGTGTGAAAATTATTGGAATAGAGTTGATTATTGCTATTATTGCAGTAATTATCAAAATTATCACTATAATTATGATTTTATCATTATTATTATCATTATCATTTTCATTATCATCATAATTATCATTATTGTATATAATGAAGGATTTATCATGAAAATCATCATAATTACCTATAATAATTAGCATAATAATCATTATAATTGCAATAATGATGATAACAATGATAATAACCATGATGATAATGACTATAATTATAATAATCATAAGAATAATGACAGTAATGATAATAATGATTATAATAATTATTATCCTTAGACTCGGGACGTACGCAGCCGTACACTACAATTATCATCATTATTATCATCAATGTCATCATTATCATCATTATAGTAATTATCGCCATAATTACCCGTAATATAATCATTAGAATAGTTATTATTTTAATTAATTATTATGCTAATTATTATAGCTATTTTCATCATCATAAATATTTTTATAATAATAATAGCAATAATGATAATTTTAGAAATGATAATGACAATAGTAATAATTATAATTACAATGATAATGATGTTATTATAACTTCTATTGTCATTATTAGTCTAAAAATTATTGGAATAGAGTTGATTATTGTTATTATTGCAGTAATTATCAAAATTATCATTATGATTATGATTTTATCATTATTATCATTATTATTGTCATTATCATTGTTATTATCATCATAATTATCATTATTGCATATAATGAAGGAATTATCATGAAAATTATCACAATTACCTGAATTAATGTTAAAATCCTCTTCATTACCAATAAAAAGCGAAAAAGCTTTTTTTTCGACGTTTCTCTCAAAAGGCTAGATTATCCGTTTCTTCGACTTATGGGATTTTATTACTTTTGGTCTTTATTTCATTATAAATGGACTGGATAATAATTATTATCATCATTATCATCAGTAGTCATTATTCTTATGATTATTATCATTATAGTCATTATCATCATGATTATCATCATTATTATCATTATAGTCATTATCATCATGATTATCATCATTATTATCATCATTATTGCAGTTATGATGATTATTATGCTAATTATTATAGCTATTTTCATCATCATAATTATTTTTATAATGATAATGGCAATAATGATAATTTTAGAAATAACAATGACAATAGTAATAATTATAATGACAAGGATAATGATGTTATTATTATTGCTATTGTCATTATTAGTCTGAAAAATATTGGAATAGAGTTGAGTATTGCTATTATTGCAGTAATTATCAAAATTATCATTATAATTATGATTTTATCATTATTATCATTATTGTTGTCATTATCATTGTCATTATCATCATAATTATCATTATTGCATATAATGAAGGAATTATCATGAAAATCATCACAATTACCTGAATTAATGTTAAAATCCTCATAATTACAAATAAAAAGCGAAAAAGGTTTTTTCGACGTTTCTCTCTAAAGGCTGTAATAGGCTAGTTTTTGCCGTTTTTTCGACGCTAGATTTTGCCGTTTTCTTTCGATATCTGGGATTTTATTACTTTTGGCCTTTATTTCATTATAAATGGACTGGGTAAAAATTATAATAAAAATAATATCATTATCCTTGTCATTATAATTATTACTATTGTCATTATTATTTCTAAAATTATCATTATTGCAATTATCATTATAAAGATAGTTGCGATGATGAAAATAGCTATAATAATTAGCATAATTATCATTATAACTGCAATAATGATGATAATATTGATGATAATCATGATGATAATGGATAATGATAATCATAAGAATAATGACAGTAATGATAATAATTATGATAATAATTATTATTCAGTCCACTTATAATGAAATAAAGGCCAAAAGTAATAAAATCCCGTAAGTCGAAAAAACGGCAAAAACTAGCCTATTACAGCCTTTAGAGAGAAACGTCGAAAAAAAACTTTTTCGCTTTTTATTGGTAATTATTAGGATTTTAACTTTAATTCAGGTAATTGTGATGATTTTCATGATAATTCCTTCATTATATGCAATAATGATGATAATTATGATGATAATGACAATAATAATGATAAGATCATAATTATAATGATAATTTTGATAAGTACTGCTATAATAGCAATAATCAACTCTATTACAATAATTTTTAGACTAATAATGAAAATAGAAATAATATCATTATCATTGTCATTATAATTATTACTATTGTCATTATCATTTCTAGAATTATCATTATTGCTATTATCTTTATAAAAATAGTTATGATGATGAAAATACCTATAATAATGAGCATTATAATCATTATAACTGCAATAATCATGATAATAATAATGATAATCATGATGATAATGACTATAATGATAATAATCATAAGAATAATGACAGTAATGATAATAATGAGGATAATTATTATCCAGTCCATTTATAATGAAATAAAGGCCAAAAGTAATAAAATCCCAAAAGTCAAAAAACGGCAAAATCTAGCAAGAAACGTCGCAAAAAAAAAACTTTTTCGCTTTTTATTGGTAATTATGAGGATTTTAACATTGATTCAGGTAATTGTGATGATTTTCATGATAATTACTTTATCGTATGCAATAATGATGATAAATATGATGATAATGAATATGATAATAACAAAAATAATGATAATGAAAAAATCATAATTATAAGGATAATATTGATAATTACTGCAATAATAGCAAAAATCAACTCTATTCCAATAATTTTCAGACAAATAATTACAATAGAAATAATAATATCATTATCTTTGTCATTATAATTATTACTATTGTCATTATTATTTCTAAAATTATCATTATTGCTATTATCATTATAAAAATTGTTATGATGATGAAAATAGCTATAATAATTAGCACAATAATCATTAAAACTGCAATAATGATGATAATAATGATGATAATCATGATAATGACTATAATGATAATAATCATAAGAATAAGTCGAAAAAAGGCAAAATCTCGCGTATTACAGTATTATTACTTTCATCTACAGAATTGCATCATTATGGTAATATTACTGCTGTTATGACAAATATCACTACTACTGTTGACACATAAAACATCACTAACATAATATTAACTAATAATAGTCGTGATAACAATATAAACAATGATACTGCTTGTAATGATAACAATACTACTAGTCTGGATAACAGTTATGATAGTGGTGATAATCTCATCATATTATTTCTATTGTCATTATTAGTCTGAAAATTATTGGAATAGACTTGTTTATTTATATTATTGTAGTAATTATCAAAATTTTCATTATAATTATGATTTTATCAATATTAGTCATTATCATTGTCATTATCATGATAATTATCATCTTTATTGCATATAATGAAGGAAATATCATGAAAATCATCACAATTACCTGAATTAATGTTAAAATCCTCATAATTACCAATAAAAAGCGAAAAAGGTTTTTTCGACGTTTCTCTCTAAAGGCTGTAATAGGCTAGTTTTTGCCGTTTTTTCGACGCTAGATTTTGCCGTTTTCTTTCGATATCTGGGATTTTATTATTCTTGCCATTATTCTTATGGTTATTATCGTTATAGTCATTATCATCATGATTATCATCATTATTATCATCATTACTACAGTTGCAATTATCATTATGCTAATTATTATACCTATTTTCATTATGAAAATTATAATGACAATCATAATGATGTTATTATTATTTCTATTGTCATTATTAGTCTGAAAATTATTGGAATAGAGTTGATTATCGCTATTATTGCAGTAATTGTCAAAATTATCATTATAATTATGATAATAGGAAGAATGATAATTTTAGAAATAATAATGACAATACTAATAATTATAATGACAATGATAATGATGTTATTATTATTTCTATTGTCATTATTCGTCTGAAAATTATTGGAATAGAGTTATTGCTATTATTGCAGTAATTATCAAAATTATCATTATAATTATGATTTTATCATTATTATCATTATTATTGTCACTATTATTGTCATTACCATCATAACTATCATCAATACTGCATATAATGAAGGAATTATCATGAAAATCATGACAATTACCTGAATTAATGTTAAAATCGTAATGATTACCAATAAAAAGCGAAAAAAGTTTTTTTTCGACGTTTCTCTCAAAAGGCTGTAAGACGCTAGATTTTGCCTTTTTTCGACTTATTCTTATGATTATTATCATTATAGTCATTATCATGATTATCATCATTATTATCATCATTATTTCAGTTTTAATTATCATAACTATTTTTATAATGATAATAGCAATAATGATAATTTTAGAAATAATAATGACAATAGTAATAATTATAATGACAAGGATAATGATGTTATTATTATTTCTATTGTAATTATTTGTCTGAAAATTATTGGAATAGAGTTGATTTTTGCTATTATTGCAGTAATTATAAAAATTATCATTATAATTATGATTTTTTCATTATCATTATTTTTGTTATCATTGTCATTATCATCATATTTATCATCATTATTGCATATGATAAAGTAATTATCATGAAAATCATCACAATTACCTGAATCAATGTTAAAATCCTCATAATTACCAATAAAAAGCGAAAAAGTTTGTTTTTTTCGACGTTTCTTGCTAGATTTTGCCGTTTTTTGACTTTTAGGATTTTATTACTTTTGGCCTTTATTGCATTATAAATGGACTGAATAATAGTTATCCTCATTATTATCATTACTGTCATTATTCTTATGATGATTATCATTATAGTCATTATCATCATGATTATCATTATTATTATCATGATTATTGCAGTTATAATGATTATTATGCTCATTATTATAGGTATTTTCATCATTATAACTATTTTTATAAAGATAATAGCAATAATGATAATTCTGAAAATGATAATGACAATAGTAATAATTATAATGACAATGATAATGATGTTATTATTTCTATTGTCATTATTAGTCTAAAAATTATTGTAATAGAGTTGATTATTGCTTTTATAGCAGTACTTATCAAAATCATCATTATAATTATGATCTTATCATTATTATTGTCAGTATCATCATAATTATCATCATTATTGCATATAATGAAGGAATTATCATGAAAATCATCACAATTACCTGAATTAATGTTTTTCGACTTACGGGATTTTATTACTTTTGGCCTTTATTTCATTATAAATGGACTGAATAATAATTATCATAATTATTATCATTACTGTCATTATTCTTATGATTATTATCATTATAGTCATTATCATCATGATTATCATCAATATTGTCATCATTATTGCAGTTATTATGATTATTATTCTAATTATTATAGCTATTTTCATCATCGCAACTATCTTTATAATGATAATTGCAATAATGATAATTTTAGAAATAATAATGACAATAATAATAATTATAATGACAAGGATAATGATGTTATTTTTATTTCTATTGTCATTATTAGTCTGGAAATTATTGAAATAGAGTTGATTATCTATTATTGAAGTAATTATAAAAATTATCATTATAATTATGATTTTATCATTATCATTATTATTGTCATTATCATTGTCATTATCATCATAATTATCATCATTATTACATATAATGAAGGAATTATCATGAAAATCATCAAAATTACCTGAATTAATGTTAGAATCCTCATAATTACCAATACAAAGCGAAAAAGGTATTTTTTTCCGATATTTCTCTCAAAAGGCTATACTTTTTTCGACTTATGGGAATTTATTACTTTTGGCCTTTATTTCATTATAAATGGACTGGATAATAATTATTATCATTATTACCATTACTGTCTTTATTCTTATGATTATTATCATTATAGTCATTATCATCATGATTATCATTATTATCATCATTATTGCAGTTATTATGATTATTATGCTAATTAGTATAGCTATTTTCATCATCATAACTATTTAATAAAAATAATAGAAATAATGATAATTTTAGAAATAATAATGACAATTGTAATAAATATAGTGACAATGATAATTATGTTATTATTACTTCTATTTTAATTATAAGTCAGAAAATTATTGGGATAGAGTTGATTATTGCTATTATTGCAGTAATTATCAAAATTAACATTATGATTATGATTTTATCATTATTATCATTATTATTGTTATTATCATTGTCCTTATCATCATAATTATCATCATATTTGCATATAAATAAGGAATTATCCTGAAAATCATAACAATTACCTGAATTAATGTTAAAATCCTAATAATTACCAATAAAAAGCGAAAAAT
This sequence comes from Penaeus vannamei, assembly GCF_042767895.1. Classification (NCBI taxonomy): domain Eukaryota; kingdom Metazoa; phylum Arthropoda; class Malacostraca; order Decapoda; family Penaeidae; genus Penaeus; species Penaeus vannamei. The sequence goes on along the minus strand of NC_091550.1, from coordinate 26,313,320 downwards.
GGGTGTTTTCGACGTTTCTCATAAAAGACTGTAATAGGCTTGATTTTGCCGTATTTTCGACTTCTGGGAGTTTATTACTTTTGGCCTTTATTTCATTAAAAATGGAATGGATAATAATTATTATCATCATTATTATCATTACTATCATTATTCTTATGATTATTATCATTATAGTCATGATTATCATGATTATCATCATTATTATCATTATTATTGCAGTTATAATGATTATTATGCAAATTATTGTAGCTATTTTCATCATTATAATTATTTTTATGATGATAATAGCAATAATGATAATTTTAGAAATAATAATGACAATAGTAATAATTATAATGACAATGATAATGATATTATTATTTTTATTGTTATTATTAGTCTGAAAATTATTGGAATAGAGTTGATTATTGCTATTATTGTAGTAATTATCAAAATTATCATTATAATTATGATTTTATCCTTATTATTGTCATTATCCTTGTCATTATCATTATGATTATCATCATTATTGTATATAATGAAGGAATCATCATGAAAATCATCACAATTACCTGAATTAATGTTAAAATCCTCATAATTACCAATAAAAAGAGAAAAAGGTTTTTTTTCGACGTTTCTCTCAAAAGACTGTAATACGCTTGATTGTGCCGTTTTTTTTTTACTTCTGGGATTTTATTACTTTTGGCCTTAATTTCATTATAAATGGACTGGATAATAATTATTATCATTACTGTCATTATTCTTATGATTATTAACATTATACTCATGATCATCATGATTATCATCATTATTGCAGTTATAATGATCATTATGGTCATTATTATAGCTATTTTCATCATCATAACTATTTTTATAATGATAATAGCAATAATGATATTTTTTGAAATAATAATGACAATAGTAATAATTATAATGACAATGATAATGATGTTATTATTATTTCTATTGTCATTATTAGTCTGAAAATTATTGGAATAGAGTTAATTATTGTCATTATCATCATTATTATCATCATTATTGCATATAATGAAGGAATTATCATGAAAATCATCACAATTACCTGAATTAATGTTAAAATCCTCATACTCACCAATAAAAAGTGAAAAGAGTTTTTTTTTTCGACGTTTCTCTCAAAAGGCTGTAATACGCTAGATTGTGCCGTCTTTTCGACTTCTGGGATTTTATTACTTTTGGCCTTTATTTCATTATAGATGGACTGAATAATAATTATTATCATCATTATTATCATTACTGTCATTATTCTTATGATTATTATCATTATAGTCATTGTCATCATGATTATCATCATTATTATCATCGTTATTGCAGTTATAATTATTATGCTAATTATTATAGCTATTTTCATCATCATAATTATTTCTATGATGATAATAGCAATAATGATAATTTTAGAAATAATAATGACAATAGTATAAATTATAATGACAATGAGAATGATATTATTATTTCTATTATTATTAGTCTGAAAATTATTGGAATAGAGTTGATTATTATCTATTATTGCAGTAATTATCAAAATTATCATTATAATTATGATTTTATCCTTATTTTTGTCATTATCATTGTCATTATCATCATAATTATGATTTCATCATTATTATTGTCATTATCATCATAATTATCTTCATTATTGCATATAATGAAGGAATTATCATGAGGATCATCGCAATTACCTGAATTAATGTTAAAATTCTCACAATTACCAATAAAAAGCGAAAAGGATTTTTTTCGACGTTTTTTTCAAAAGGCTGTAATACACTAGATTTCATTATCATCATTATCATAATTATTTCAGTTATGATGATTAATATGCTCATTATTATAGTCATTTTCATCATCATAACTATTTATATAATGATAATAGCAATAATGATAATTTTGGAAATAATGAGAATTGTAATAATTATAATGACAATGATAATGATATTCTTATTTCTATTGTCATTAATAGTCTGAAAATTATTGGAATAGAGCTGATTATTGCTATTATTGCAGTAATTATCAAAATTATCATTATAATTATGATTTTATCATTATTATTATTATTATTGTCATTATCATTTTCATTATCATCATTATTGCATATAATGAAGGAATTATCATGAAAATTATCACAATTACCTGAATTAATTTTAAAATCCTCATAATTACCAATAAAAAGCGAATAAGGTTTTTTTCTACTTTTCTCTCAAAAGGCTAGATTTTGCCTTTTTTCGACTTATGGGATTTTATTACTTTTGGCCTTTATTTCATTACAAATGGACTGGATAATAATTATTATCATTACTGTCATTATTCTTATGATTAGTATCATTATAGTCATTATCATCATGATTATCATCATTATTGCAGTTATAATGATTATTATGGTTATTATTATAGCTATTTTCACATCATAACTATTTTTATATTGATAATAGCAATAATGATAATTAACATTTTTATGTGTCATTATGAGAAAATTTGGCTATAAGATTGTCCCACCTCCTTTAAACCTTGCAAATATTTTCGCTATGTAGATGATACCTTGTTACTATTCAGGTCCAGTGATCATAGTAAATTATTATTAAATTATCTAAATGATAAACACCCTAATATAAAATTTACTCATGAAGTGGAATCTAATGGCAGTCTACCCTCTCTGGTTATTAACATTTCTCGTGGCAATAATTATTTTACTACATCAGTGTACAGGAAACCAACTTACACTGGCCTCACTACAAAATTCAGTTCTTACATTCCCATTAAATATAAAGGCAACCTAGTTTCAATTTTAATATATAGGGCCTTTAAGATATCCAAGAATTATCACATTTTCCACCAAGAGGTTGAATTTATCATCAGCATCCTTAAATTAAATAGTTTCCCTCTAAATTTCAACTGTTAATAAACTAGTCTCACCACAGTCTACCCCCCTATCTGTCTCAAAGGATATTATATACATGAAATTGCCATATCTGGGTTCATTAAGTCATAGTCTTGGGAGAAAATTATGTAGGATTGTCCATAATAAATACATTACTG
>NC_091550.1:26255824-26309775 GCF_042767895.1 Penaeus vannamei | reverse complement strand
TCATGAAAATCATCATAATTAGCAGAATTATTGCTAAAATCATCAAAATTATCATTTTAACTCGAAAAAAAAAATTTTTCGACTATTTCCTCAAAAATCTAAATTTCCCTAGATTTCGCTGTTTTTTCTACTTTTGGGAATATTTTACCTTTGGCCTTTTTCATTATGGATGGGCTTTATAATTATTATCATCATTATTATCATTATTGACATTAATATCATAATTAATATCATTATATTAATTATCGCCATTAATATCATAATTGATATCATTATATTAATTATCGCCATAATTATTATGCCATTTTCATCATTATAACTATTTTAATAATGATTATAACAATAATGATAACTGAAATAGTAATATTAATATTTCATTATCCAAATTATCATTATAATTAATGTTTTATTATTGTTATCATTATTATAATCATTATTGTCAATATCAATGGGATTATTTGCAAAATTTTCGTCTATTCTCTCATAAGGGTTGATCGACTTCTGTGATTTAATTAATTTTTGCATATTTTCATCATGAATGGGCTCTATAATTATCATTATTGTCATTATTATCATTAATATTTGCTGACAAAGAGAGACAATACAATAGGGCTTACATGGAAACCCGAAACATAGTTTTGAAAGAACCTTAGGGTTCTGAAAGAGAAAGTTTGCATTACTAAATCATGTAGGCACAAAACTATCCACTACCAAGCGCGCGGCAGCTGCAGCTGATCACAACTCGTCCCAGCAAGGGTGGCGATATCCTGTTTAGCGTTGGCTCCAATTCCACCGGAGGGTCTTCTGATCAAATTTTCACATTTATTGTGAATGAGAGAAGCTACCTCCTTCTGGCAAGGACCGCGAGTTGCCGTCCATTGTTGTAGCCAATTCGAGATTGTCTTCTTGTCGAGAGCGCGCACGCCAAACTGATAACTTTCATGCCAAACAGTGCAGAGAGTTCCATTTTTATGTCAATGATCTCATTCATCTCATTCTTTTTTTTTTATTAGAGTTCCCTTCTATAGATGTCACCACAGCAATTACCAATGATGGCCACTTCATTCTCACTCCGAAGACTGATTCTACACGCACGTTGTTGGACTCACTTACCACCCTAGCTTCAGGCAAGATTGTCAATATTACCTCTTATGTTCCTGAACCCAGAAAATTCAGAGCAATTTTAGAAAAAATCCTCATAGGCTTTCCACTTCAACGCCTTACAGACCTCCCAGACGTCATCTCTGCTGAACGTTGTATATACCGCCCAATCAAGGAGGAGACGCGCCAAGTTCTCCTGGTCATGTCAAGAGAACCCCCTGATGAAATCAATCTGGGCATATTTGGGACCTTTAGAACTCGCAAATACATCCCAGAACCACTCCGGTGCTACAACTTGCAGCGCTATGGACATCACCGCAACCAAAGTAAAGTTGCTGCACGCTGTGCAATCTGCTCAAAATGTCACCCAACAGACAATTGCCTCACCAAATTCAAAAACGGCGAGCAGACCGAACCAAAATGCCCAAACTGTGGAGGCAAATACCACGCATGGAACTTCTGCTGTGAGATGAGACGCTCTCTGCTATCAAAGCCTGATTCTTCTGTAAAAGGGCAGCACCCTCAGCCTCGAACCTTCACGAGAAAGATCCATGATTGGAGCAAACCAAGAGAACCACACCTCAACACTTCTGCTCTCAGCCACGAACCAATCAAAGCTTCTATTGCTGCTAACCTGCATACCTTATCTACTCCTGCTCCTGCACCAGTTGCCACCTCCCCAGTCTCACAGCCCTTCATGAGTCACAAAGCACCAATTTCCTTAGCTCCTCCTGAACTGATTGGATCATTCCTAGTGAATACCATTCAACTTGGCCTTTTAGCCCTGGGTCACTCTATTCCTCACTCCCACTTACAAACTCTCATTGACAACATCCTTGCCATCTTACCACACAAGAACACATCCTCCTCATCCCAAGAATCCATGCCTTCTGAACCTGTACAGCAGGATACTGGTACAATTACCTCGGTCGTTGCATCATCAGAAGACTTTCCACCTCTTCCTACATCTTCTCACAGGATTAATCAGACAAGCCTCTGTAATCCAACGCCTGCACAACAATCGGCACAACTCCACTCTTCCGCCAGCTCTCCACCAATCTTACACATTCCAGACCAACCTCATGAACTCAGGACCACGCAAGAGCTCAATTAAACCACTAATTTTACCCTTACATCATCACATCATGAGTAATGTTATGCATTCCGTTTCAGACTCCATCAGTATTCTACAATGGAACATTCTTGGCCTTCAGTGCAACTATCCCACACTCTCATTAGCAATCACTGAAGACAACTTTGATGTCATCGTTCTCCAGGAAACTCTCCTTCCAGCCTCCAACAATTTCTCCATTAACCGCTACTCAGCGTTTCACAGCCCTTTCATCCCCAATCAGTCACGGGGAATCTCCATTTTTATAAAGTCTTCCATACCCTGTGAAGAGATTACTCCACCGCCAGATTGTGGAGAAAACATTGAAAGCATAGGCGTCAAACTAATCCTACAGAACACACCTCCACATTTTCAATGTTTATCGGCCTCCTCGAGCAGATTGTTCTCTAGAGCTTGAAGAATGATTTGGCATAACAGCCAATGAACCACCTCTCATCTGTGGTGATCTTAATGCCCATCACCCCTCTTGGACCGACCAATCTACCCCTTCTGCACACAAAATGAATGACACCGGTCTATATATCAATGAACTGCTGGACAGTTTCTCAGAAGTTACTGTCCTCAACAACGGTATTGCAACTCATGTCCGTGGAGGAGTACTAGACCTCACCATTCTCTCCACCTCTCTCCTCCCTATAGCAGACTGGAAACTACACCCCTATTTAACTTCTGACCACCTTGCCACTATCACTACCGTTCGGATTCCGCGGGTTACTCTCCCCCCACCCAAACCAAGATGGAATCTCAAAAAAGCGAACTGGCCCCTCTTCACAGACGCTATGGAGAGATGGGCCTCCAACTACATTCCATCGTCAGATGCCACCCAGCTAGAGAAAGATTTCACTAATGCCATTCACAATGCTACTAAGAGCAGCATTCCCCTCACCAATGTCACTCTTCATGCGCACAAGAACTGCTGGTTCTACAACGACCGGATACATGAACTCAAGCATAGAATGAACATGTTCCGCAAAGCTCTCCACCGATCCCATTCTCCAACCATCTTAGAATCTTTTCGCACCTTACGACGTCTTGTCAAAATGGAAATCTCAGAAATAAAAGCCAAAGCCTGGTTATCTTGGTGTGAAACGATAACTGCTCATACATCCTTGAAAGAGATGTGGACCAATCTACGACTGGCATCAGGAGCAAAACGCTCAATGCCCGCACCACATCCTCATCCTCACTCAGAAGCCAACAGACTTGCACTCTCCTTTGCCACGCGCTGTTCATCCACCCAACTGCCTGCATCCGTTTCAAGGAAGCTACAACAGCTGAAGCCCATCCGACAACAAGTCATTCAAATAGCTATAGACTCACCTGCCCAAAGTGACACACCTTTCACATTAACTGAACTCGAGAAAGATACAAAGACTTCTAAAGACACAACCCCAGGTATTGATAAAATACCCTATTCTATGCTCCACCACTTAGGGCCCTCAAGTATGGGCACACTGCTCAGACTATTTAATGCCTCATATCACCAAGGAACCTTGCCCCAAGCCTGGAAATCTGCCAACTTAATACCAATACCCAAACGTGACAGTACTAATGCCTTCCGACCTATCTCGCTACTTTCCTGCATAGGTAAAACCATGGAACGTGCTGTGCTCCATCGCTTACAACACATCATTCCATCCCTCCATCCACATATTTTGGCCTATGAAAAAGGAACAGGCACAACAGACAACATCGCTACCCTCCTGTCCTTAACTGACGGCAACGACAGTGTGATTGTATTCCTCGATCTAGAAAAAGCCTTCGAGCTTGCCAACCATGATGCCATACTACACGCACTTGCTGAGAAAGGCGTAAAGGGCAAGGTTCTCAAATGGGTCAAGGACTACCTCTCAAACAGGAAAGCTCGAGTAAGATTCCAGGGACACACTTCTGACTTCTACCCCTTTGAAACTGGTACACCTCAAGGCGGCCTCCTGGGCCCTTTTCTTTTCAACCTCCTAATTGTTAAACTAGTAGAAATCCCCTTCCCAAACAATACGCATCTTCTAGCCTACGCTGATGATTTACAATTAGTTGTCACAGGAAGGAACAGGTATGTCAATGCTCAACTCGCTCTCAATCTCCTCGAGTCGACCTGTAAAGAACTCGGACTCAAAATCAACAGTAACAAAACCAAAGCCCTCCAAATCCGTCGTCACATTAACCTGCAAAATCTTTACATAGGTAACCCATAATAAATGGACTGGATAATAATTATTATCACCATTATTATCATGACTGTCATTATTTTTAAGATTATTATTATTATAGTCATTATCATCATGATTATCATCATGATTATCATCATGCAGTTATAATGATTATGAAGGTAATTATAGCTATTTTCATCATTATAACTATTTTTATAATGATAATAGCTAAATTAATAATTTTAGAATTACTAGTGACAATAGTAATAATTATAATGGCAATGATAATGATGTTATTATTATTTCTATTGTAATTATTAGTATGAAAATTATTGGAATAGAGTTGATTATTGCTATTATTGCAGTAATTATCAAAATTATCATTATAATTATGATTTTATCCTTATTATTATTGTCATTATCATTGTCATTATCATCATAATTATCATCATTATTGCATATAATGAATAAATTACGGAAACCATCATAATTACCTGAAATAATGTTAAAATCCTCATAATTACCAATAAAATTTTTAGAATTACTAATGACAATAGTAATAATTATAATGACAATGATAATGATGTTATTATTATTTCTATTGTAATTATTAGTATGAAAATTATTGGAATAGAGTTGATTATTGCTATTATTGCAGTAATTATCAAAATTATCATTATAATTTTGATTTTATCCTTATTATTATTGTCACTATCATTGTCATTATCATCATAATTATCATCATTATTGCATATAATGAATAAATTATGAAAACCATCATAATTACCTGAAATAATGTTAAAATCCTCATAATTACCAATAACATTTTTAGAATTACTAATGACAATAGTAATAATTATAATGACAATGATAATGATGTTATTATTATTTCTATTGTAATTATTAGTATGAAAATTATTGAAATAGAGTTGATTATTGCTATTATTGCAGTAATTATCAAAATTATCATTATAATTATGATTTTATCCTTATCATTATTATTGTCATTGTCATTGTCATTATCATCATAATTATCATCATTATTGCATATAATGAATAAATTATGAAAACCATCATATTACCTGAAATAGTGTTAAAATCCTCATAATTACCAATAAAAACCGTAAAAGGTTTTTTCTCGACGTTTCTCCCATGAAGCTGTAATACATTAGATTTTGCCGTTTTTTCCACTTATGGGATTTTATGACTTTTGGCCTTTATTTCTTTATAAATGGACTAGGTAATAATTATTAGCATTATTACCATTAATGTCATTATTAAATGATTATTATTATCATAGTCATTGGCATCATGATTATCATTATTATTCAAGTTATAATTATTATCATGCTAATTATTATAGCCATTTTCATATATATATATATATTTTTTTTTTATAATGATAATAGCAATAATGGTAATTTTAGAAATAATAATGAAAAAAGTAATATTTATGATGACAATGATAATGATGTTATTATTATTTCTATTGTCATTATTAGTATGAAAAATATTGGAATAAAGTTGATTATTGCTATTATTGCAGTAATTATCAAAAATATCATTATAATTATGATTTTATCATTCTTATCATTATCAATGTCATTATCATCATAATTATCATCATTATTGTATATAATGACGGAATTATCATGAAAATCATCACAATTACCCTAATTAATGTTAAAATCCTCATAATTACCAACAAAAAGCAAAAAATGTTTTTTTCGACGTTTCTTTCAAAAGGCTGTAATGCGCTAGATTTTGCCGTTTTTCGACTTATGGGATTTTATTACTATTGGCCTTTATTTCATTATAAATGGACTGGATAATAATTATTATTATCATTATTATCATCACTGTCATTATTTTTATGTTTATTAGCATTATAGTCATTATCATCATGATTATCATCATTATTATCATCATTATTGCAGTTATAATGACCATTATGCTAATTATTTTAGCTATTTTCATTATAACTATTTGTATAATGGTAATAGCAATAATGATAATTTTAGAAAGAATAATGACAATAGTAATATTTATAATGACAATGATAATGATGATTTTATTATTTCTATTGTCAATATTAATATGATAATTCATGGAATAGAGTTGATTATTGATATTATTGCAGTAATTATGAAAATTATCATTATAATTATGATTTTATCATTATCACCATTATTATTGTCATTATCATTGTCATTATCATCATAATTATCATCATTATTGTATATAATGGAGGAATTATCATAAAAATCATCAAAATTACCTTAATTAATGTTAAAATCCTCATAATTACCAATAAATAGCGAAAAAGGTTTTTCTCGACGTTTATCTCAAAAGGCTAGAATTTGCCGTTTTTTCGACTTTTGGGATTTTATTACTTTTGGCCTTTATATTATTTTAAATGGACTGCATAATAATTACTGTCATTATTTTTATGATTATTATCATTATAGTCATTATTTTCATGATTATCATCATTTTTATCATAATTATTACAGTTATAATGACTATCATGCTAATTATTATAGCTATTTTCATCATTATACCCATTTTTATAATGCTAATAGCAATAATGACAATTTTAGAAATAATAATGACAATAGTAAAAATTAGAATGCCAAGGATAATGATGTTATTATTATTTCTATTGTCATTTTTAGTATGGAAATTATTGGAATAGAGTTGATTATTGCTATTATTGCAGTAATTATCAAAAATATCATTATAATTATGATTTTATTATTCTTATCATTATCATTGTAATTATCAATATCATTATCATCATAATTATCATCATTATTTTATATAATGAAGGAATTATCATGAAAATCATCACAATTACCTGCATTAATGTTAAAATCCTCATAATTACCAATAAAAAGCGAAAAAGGTTTTTTATTTCGACGTTTCTCTCATAAGGCTGTAATACGCTAGATTTTGCCATTTTTCGACTTCTGGGATTTTATTACTTTTTGCCTTTATTTCATTATAAATGCACTGGATAATAATTATTATCATCATTACTATCATTACTGTCATTATCATTATGATTATTATCATTATAGTGATTATCATCATTATCATCATCATTATTGCAGTTATAATGATTATTATGCTAATTATTAAGGCTATTTTCATCATTATAAATATTTTTATAATGATAATAGCAATAATGATAATTTTGGAAATAATAATGACTATTGTAATAATTATAATGACAATGATAATGATGTTATTATTATTTCTATTGTCCTTATTAGTATGAAAATTATTGGAATGGAGTTGATTATTGCTATTATTGCAGTAATTATCAAAAATATCATTATAATTATGATTTTATCATTATTATTGTCATTATCATCATAATTATCATCATTATTGTATATAATGATGGAATTATCATGAAAATCATCACAATTACCTGAATTAATGTTAAAATCCTCATAATTACCTATAAAAAGCGACTTATGGGATTTTATTACTTATGCCCTTTATTTCCTTATAAATGGATTGGATAATAATTATTATTATCATTATAATCATTAGTCATTTTTTAATGATTATTATCATTATAGTCATTACCATGATTATCATCAATATTATTATTATTATTGCAGTTATAATAATTATTATCCTCATTCTTACAGCTATTTTCATCACTATTTTTATAATGATAGCAAAAAATGATAATTTTAGAAATAATAATGACAACAGTAATAATTATAATGACAATGATAATGATGTTATTATTATTTCTATTGTCATTATTAGCGTGAAAATTATTGGAATAAAGATTATTTTTATCTTTGCAGTTATTATCAAAATTATCATAATATTTATGATTTTATCATTATTATCATTATCATTGTCATTATCATTCTCATTATCATCATTATTATTGTCATTATCATTCTCATTATCATCATAATTATCATCATTATTGTATATAATGAAATAATTATTATGAAAATCATCACAATTACCTGAATTAATGTTAAAATCCTCATAATTACCAATAAAAAGCGAAAAAGATTTTGTTGACGTTTCTCTCATAATACGCTAGAATTTACCGGTTTTTTTTTCGCCTTTTGGGATTTTATAACTTTTAGCCTTGATTTCATAATAAATGGACTGGATAATAATTATCATTATTATCATTACTGTCATTATTTTTATAATTTTATCATTATTGCAGTTATAATGATTATTATGCTAATCATTATAGCCATTTTCATTATTATAACTATTTTTATAATGATAATAGCAATAATAATAATTTTAGAAATAATAATGACAATAGTAATAATTATCATGACAATGATAATGATGTTATTATTATTTATATTGTCATTATTAGTTTGAAAATTATTGGAATAGAGTTGATTATAGCTATTATTGCAGAAATTATCAAAATTATCATTATAATTATGATTTTATCGTTATTATCATTATTATTGCCATTATTATTGTCATTATCATCATAATTATCATCATTATTGTATATAATGAAGGAATTATCATGAAAATCATCACAATTGCCTGAATTAATGTTAAAATTCTCATAATTACCAATAAAAAGCGAAAATGGTTTTTTTCAACGTTTCTCTCATAAGGCTGTAATACGCTAGATTTTTAGACTTATGGGATTAAAATCCTTTTGGCCTTTATTTCATTTTAAATGGACTGGATAATAATTATTATCATCATTATTATCATTACTGTCATTATTTTTGTTTATTATCATTATACTCATTATCATCATCATTATCATTATCATCATTATTTCAGTTATAATGATTATTATGCTAATTATTATAGCTATTTTCATTATAACTATTTGTATAATGGTAATAGCAATAATGATAATTTTAGAAAGAATAATGACAATAGTAATAATTATAATGGCAATGATAATAATGTTATTATTTTTTCTATTGTCATTATTAGTATGATCATTAATGGAATAGAGTTGATTGTTGATATTATTGCAGTAATTACCAAAATTATCACTATAATTATGATTTCATCATTATTATCATTATTATCATTATCAATGTCATTATCATCATAATTATCATCATTATTGTATATACTGAAGGAATTATCATGAAATCATCACAATTCCCTGAATTTATGTTAAAATTCTCATAATTACCAATAAAAAGCGAAAAAAGTTTTTTCGACGCTTCTCTCAAAAGTCTAGATTTTGCGGTTTTTCGACTTTTGGGATTTTATTAATTTTGGACTTTTTTATAATAAATGGGCTGGATAATAATTAATATCATCATTATTATCATTACTTTCATTATTTTTATGATTACTATTATTATAGTCATAATCATCATGATTATCATTATTATCATCATTATTGCAGTTATAATGATTTTTATGCTAATTATTATAGCTATTTTCATCATTATAACTATTTTTATAATGATAATAGAAAAAAATAATAATTTTAGAAGTACTAGGGAAAATAGTAATAATTATAATGACAATGATAATGATATTATTATTTCTATTGTCATTATTAGTATTAAAATTATTGGAATAGAGTTGATTATTGCTATTATTGCAGTAATTATCAAAAATATTATAATTATGATTTTATCATTATCATTATTATTGCCATCATTGTCATTACCATCGTAATTATCATCATTATTGTATATAGTGAATGAATTATCATGAAAACCATCACAATTACCAGAATTAATGTTGAAATCCTCATAATTACCAATAAAAAGCGAAAAAGTTTTTTTTCGACGTTTCTCTCAAAAGGCTAAATATAATGATGTTATTATTATATTATTATACGCTAGATTTTGCCGTTTTTTCCACTTATTCGATTTTATTACTTTTGGCCTTTATTTCATTATAAATGGACTCGATAATAATTATTATCATTATTACCATTACTTGTCATTATTTATATGATTATTATTATCATAGTCATTAGCATCATGATTATCATTATTATTCAAGTTATAATTATTATGCTAATTATTATAGCCATTTTCATTATAATTATTTATATAATGATAACAGCAATAATGGTAATTTTAGAAATTATAATGACGATAGTAATATTTATGATGACAATGATAATGATGTTATTATTATTTCTATTGTCATTATTTGTATAAAAAATACTGGAATAGAGTTGATTATTGCTATTATTGCAGTAATTATCAAAAATATCATTATAATTATGATATCATTATTATCATTATCAATGACATTATCATCATAATTATCATCATTATTGTATATAATGAAGAAATTATTATGAAACTCATCACTATTACCTGAATTAATATTAAAATCCTCATAATTACCAATAAAATGCGAAAAGGGTATTTTTTCGACGTATCTCTCAAAATACGCTAGATTTTGCCGTTTTTTCGACTTGTGGGATTTTATTACTTTTGACCTTTATTTCATTATAAATGGACTGGATAATAATTATTATCATCATTATTATCATTACTGTCATTATTCTTATGATTTTATCATCATTATTGCAGTTTTAATGAATTATCATAGCTCTTTTCATCATTATAACTATTTTCGACGTTTCTCTCATAAGGCTGTAATACGCTAGATTTTGCCGTTTTTTCGACTTTTTGTCAGTATTTTATGATTATTATCATTATCATGATTATTATCATTATTATCATCATTATTTCAGTTATAATAATTATTATGCTCATTATTATAGCTATTTTCATCATTATAACAATTTTTATAATGATAATAGCAAAAATGATAATCTTAGAATTGATAATGATAATAGTAATAATTATAATGACAATGATAATGATATCATTATTTCTATTGTCATTATTAGTATGATAATTATTGGAATAGAGTTGATTATTGCTATCATCGCAGTAATTATCAAAATTATCATTATATTTATGATTTTATCATTACTATCATTATTATTGTCATTATCATTGTCATTATCATCATAATTATCATCATTGTTGTATATAATGAAGGAATTATCATGAAAATCATCACAATTACCTGAATTAATGTTAAAATCCTCATAATTCCCAGTAAAAAGCGAAAAAGTTTTTTTCGACGTTTCTCTCTAAAGGCTAGATTTTGCCGTTTAGATACGCTAGATTTTGCCGTTTTTTCAACTTATGGGATTTCATTACTTCTTGCCTTTATTTCATTATAAATGGACTGGATAATAAATATTATCATCATTATCATTAATACTCATTGTTTTTATGATTATTATCATTATAGTCATTATCATCATGATTATCATAATTATTATCATTATTGCAGTTATAATGATTATTATGCTAATTATTATAGCTATTTTCATTATAACTATTTTTATAATGATAATAGCAATAATGATGATTTTAGAAATAATAATGACAATAGTAATAATCATAATGACAATGGTAATGATGTTATTATTATTTCTATTGTCATTATTAGTATGAAAATTATTGGAATAGAGTTTATTACTGCTATTGTTGCAGTAATTATCAAAATGATTATGATTATTTTATCATTATTATCATTATTATTGTCATTATCATTGTCATTATCATATTATCATTACTATTGTATATAATGAAGGAATTATCATGAAAATCATTACAATTCCCGGAATTAATGTTAAAATCCTCATAATTATTAATAAAAAGCGAGAAAGGGTTTTTTTCGACGTTTCTCTCATAAGGCTGTAACAGGCTAGATTTTGCCTTTTTTTGACTTGTGAGATTTCATTACGTTTGGGCTTTATTTCATTATAAATGGATTGGATAATTATTATCATCATTACTATCATTACTGTCATTATTTTTATGATTATCATTATAGTCACTATCATCATGATTTTCTTCCTTATTATCCTTATTATTGCATTTTTCATGATTATTATGCTAATTATTATAGGCAATTTCATCATTATAACAATTTTTATAGTGATAAAAGCAATTATGATAATTTTAGAAATAACAATGACAATAGTAATAATTATGATGACAATGATAATGATGTTATTATTATTTCTAATGTCATTATTAGTATGAAAATTATTCGAATAGATCATTATCATCATAATTATCAGCATTACTCTATATAATGAAGGAATTATCATGAAAATCATCACAATAACCTGAATTAATGTTAAAATCCTCATAATTACCAATAAAAAGTGAAAAGGTTTTTTTTCGACGTTTCTCTCAAAAGGCTGTAATACGCTAGATTTTGACGTTTTTTCGACTTATGGGATTTCATTACTTTTGGTCTTTATTTGATTATAAATGCACTGGATAATAATTATTATCATTATTATCATTACTCTCATTATCTTTCTGATTATCATAATAATAGTCAATTATTATGATCATTATTATCATCATTATTGCAGTTCAAATGATTATTAGGCTAATTATTATAGCTATTTTAATCATTATAACGAATTTTATAATAAGAGCAATAATGATAATTTTAGAAATAATAATGACAATAGTAATAATTATCATGACAATGATAATGATGTTATTGTTATTTCTATTGTCATTATTAGTGTGAAAATTATTGGAATAGAGTTGATTATTGCTATTATTGCAGTAATTATCAAAATTATGACTATAATTATGATTTTATCATTATTATTATCATTATCATTTTCATTATCATCATAATTATCATTATTGTATATAATGAAGGATTTATCATGAAAATCATCATAATTACCTATAATAATTAGCATAATAATCATTATAATTGCAATAATGATGATAACAATGATAATAACCATGATGATAATGACTATAATTATAATAATCATAAGAATAATGAAAGTAATGATAATAATGATTATAATAATTATTATCCTTAGACTCGGGACGTACGCAGCCGTACACTACAATTATCATCATCATTATTATCATCAATGTCATCATTATCATCATTATAGTAATTATCGCCATAATTACCCGTAATATAATACTTAGAATAGTAATTATTTTAATTATTGATGTCATTTCCCTCATTATAACTATTTTATAATGATAATAACAATAATGATAATTTTAGAAATAATAACAATTATAATAACAATAATAGCGATATTATGATTATTTCAATGATTATTTTTATTATCATTATCGTTATAATTTTAGAAATAATAATGACAATAGTAATAATTATAATGACAATGATAATGATATTATTATTTCTATTGTCATTATTAGTCTGAAAATTATTGGAATAGAGTTGACTATTGCTATTATTGCAGTAATTATCAAATTTATCATTATAATTATGATTTTATCATTATCATAATTATTCTCATTATCATTGGCATTATCATCATAATTATTATTATTGCATATAATGAAGGAATTATGAAAATCATCACAATTATCTGAATTAATGTTAAAATCCTCATAATTACCAATAAAAAGTGAAAATAAAATTTCGACGTTTCTCTCAAAAGGCTGTAATAGGCTAGATTTTGTCGTTTTTTTTCCGACTTCTTGGATATTATTACTTTTGGCCATTATTTCATAATAAATGGACTGGATAATAATTACTATCAACATTATTATCATTACTGTCATTAATCTTACCATTATCATCATTATAGTCATTATCATCATCATTATCATCATCATCATTATTGCAGTTATAATGATTATTATGCTAATTATTATAGCTATTTTCATCATCATAAATATTTTTATAATAATAATAGCAATAATGATAATTTTAGAAATGATAATGACAATAGTAATAATTATAATTACAATGATAATGATGTTATTATAACTTCTATTGTCATTATTAGTCTGAAAATTATTGGAATAGAGTTGATTATTGTTATTATTGCAGTAATTATCAAAATTATCATTATAATTATGATTTTATCATTATTATCATTATTATTGTCATTATCATTGTCATTATCATCATAATTATCATTATTGCATATAATGAATGAATTATCATGAAAATTATCACAATTACCTGAATTAATGTTAAAATCCTCATAATTACCAATAAAAAGCGAAAAAGCTTTTTTTTCGACGTTTCTCTCAAAAGGCTAGATTATCCGTTTCTTCGACTTATGGGATTTTATTACTTTTGGTCTTTATTTCATTATAAATGGACTGGATAATAATTATTATCATCATTATCATCAGTAGTCATTATTCTTATGATTATTATCATTATAGTCATTATCATCATGATTATCATCATTATTATTATTATAGTCATTATCATCATGATTATCATCATTATTGCAGTTATGATGATTATTATGCTAATTATTATAGCTATTTTCATCATCATAATTATTTTTATAATGATAATGGCAATAATGATAATTTTAGAAATATTGATGACAATAGTAATAATTATAATGACAAGGATAATGATGTTATTATTATTGCTATTGTCATTATTAGTCTGAAAAATATTGGAATAGAGTTGAGTATTGCTATTATTGCAGTAATTATCAAAATTATCATTATAATTATGATTTTATCATTATTATCATTATTGTTGTCATTATCATTGTCATTATCATCATAATTATCATTATTGCATATAATGAAGGAATTATCATGAAAATCATCACAATTACCTGAATTAATGTTAAAATCCTCACAATTACAAATAAAAAGTAAAAAAGGTTTCTAATACGCTAGATTTTTACCGTTTTCTTTCGATATCTGGGGTTTTATTAATTTTGGCCTTTATTTCATTATAAATGGACTGGGTAAAAATTATAATAAAAATAATATCATTATCCTTGTCATTATAATTATTACTATTGTCATTATTATTTCTAAAATTATCATTATTGCAATTATCATTATAAAGATAGTTGCGATGATGAAAATAGCTATAATAATTAGCATAATTATCATTATAACTGCAATAATGATGATAATATTGATGATAATCATGATGATAATGGATATAATGATAATCATAAGAATAATGACAGTAATGATAATAATTATGATAATAATTATTATTCAGTCCACTTAAAATGAAATAAAGGCCAAAAGTAATAAAATCCCGTAAGTCGAAAAAACGGCAAAAACTAGCCTGTTACAGCCTTTAGAGAGAAACGTCGAAAAAAAACTTTTTCGCTTTTTATTGGTAATTATTAGGATTTTAACTTTAATTCAGGTAATTGTGTTGATTTTCATGATAATTCCTTCATTATATGCAATAATGATGATAATTATGATGATAATGACAATAATAATGATAAGATCATAATTATAAAGATAATTTTGATAAGTACTGCTATAATAGCAATAATCAACTCTATTACAATAATTTTTAGACTAATAATGAAAATAGAAATAATATCATTATCATTGTCATTATAATTATTACTATTGTCATTATCATTTCTAGAATTATCATTATTGCTATTATCTTTATAAAAATAGTTATGATGATGAAAATACCTATAATAATGAGCATTATAATCATTATAACTGCAATAATCATGATAATAATAATGATAATCATGATGATAATGACTATAATGATAATAATCATAAGAATAATGACAGTAATGATAATAATGAGGATAATTATTATCCAGTCCATTTATAATGAAATAAAGGCCAAAAGTAATAAAATCCCAAAAGTCAAAAAAACGGCAAAATCAGGCAAGAAACGTCGCAAAAAAAAAAACTTTTTCGCTTTTTATTGGTAATTATGAGGATTTTAACATTGATTCAGGTAATTGTGATGATTTTCATGATAATTACTTTATCGTATGCAATAATGATGATAAATATGATGATAATGACAATGATAATAACAAAAATAATGATAATGAAAAAATCATAATTATAATGATAATTTTGATAATTACTGCAATAATAGCAAAAATCAACTCTATTCCAATAATTTTCAGACAAATAATTACAATAGAAATAATAATAACATCATTATCCTTGTCATTATAATTATTACTATTGTCATTGTTATTTCTAAAATTATCATTATTGCTATTATCATTATAAAAATAGTTATGATAATTAAAACTAAAATAATGATGATAATAATGATGATAATCATGATAATGACTATAATGATAATAATCATAATAATAAGTCGAAAAAAGGCAAAATCTAGCGTCTTACAGCCTTTTGAGAGAAACGTCGAAAAAAAACTTTTTTCGCTTTTTATTAGAAATCATTACGATTTTGACATTAATTCAGGTAATTGTCATGCTTTTCATGATAATTCCTTCATTATATGCAGTATTGATGATAGTTATGATGGTAATGACAATAATAGTGACAATAATAATGATAATAATGATAAAATCATAATTATAATGATAATCTTGATATTTACTGCAATAATAGCAATAACTCTATTCCAATAATTTTCAGACGAATAATGACAATAGAAATAATAATAACATCATTATCATTGTCATTATAATTATTAGTATTGTCATTATTATTTCTAAAATTATCATTCTTCCTATTATCATAATTATAATGATAATTTTGACAATTACTGCAATAATAGCGATAATCAACTCTATTCCAATAATTTTCAGACTAATAATGACAATAGAAATGATAATAACATCATTATGATTGTCATTATAATTTTCATAATGAAAATAGGTATAATAATTAGCATAATAATAATTACAACTGTAGTAATGATGATACTAAAGATGATAATCATGATGATAATGACTGTAACGATAATAACCAGTTTTTTTTTCGACGTTTCTCTCAAAAGGCTGTAATACGCTAGATTGTGCCGTCTTTACGACTTCTGGGATTTTATTACTTTTGGCCTTTATTTCATTATAAATGGACTGAATAATAATTATTATCATCATTATTATCATTACTGTCATTATTCTTATGATTATTATCATTATAGTCATTGTCATCATGATTATCATCATTATTATCATCGTTATTGCAGTTATAATTATTATGCTAATTATTATAGCTATTTTCATCATCATAATTATTTCTATGATGATAATAGCAATAATGATAATTTTAGAAATAATAATGACAATAGTATAAATTATAATGACAATGAGAATGATATTATTATTTCTATTATTATTAGTCTGAAAATTATTGGAATAGAGTTGATTATTATCTATTATTGCAGTAATTATCAAAATTATCATTATAATTATGATTTTATCCTTATTTTTGTCATTATCATTGTCATTATCATCATAATTATGATTTCATCATTATTATTGTCATTATCATCATAATTATCTTCATTATTGCATATAATGAAGGAATTATCATGAGGATCATCGCAATTACCTGAATTAATGTTAAAATTCTCACAATTACCAATAAAAAGCGAAAAGGTTTTTTTTCGACGTTTTTTTCAAAAGGTTCTAATACACTAGATTTCATTATCATCATTATCATAATTATTTCAGTTATGATGATTAATATGCTCATTATTATAGTCATTTTCATCATCATAACTATTTATATAATGATAATAGCAATAATGATAATTTTGGAAATAATGAGAATTGTAATAATTATAATGACAATGATAATGATATTCTTATTTCTATTGTCATTAATAGTCTGAAAATTATTGGAATAGAGCTGATTATTGCTATTATTGCACTAATTATCAAAATTATCATTATAATTATGATTTTATCATTATTATTATTATTATTGTCATTATCATTTTCATTATCATCATTATTGCATATAATGAAGGAATTATCATGAAAATTATCACAATTACCTGAATTAATTTTAAAATCCTCATAATTACCAATAAAAAGCGAATAAGGTTTTTTTCTACTTTTCTCTCAAAAGGCTAGATTTTGCCTTTTTTCGACTTATGGGATTTTATTACTTTTGGCCTTTATTTCATTATAAATGGACTGGATAATAATTATTATCATTACTGTCATTATTCTTATGATTAGTATCATTATAGTCATTATCATCATGATTATCATCATTATTGCAGTTATAATGATTATTATGGTTATTATTATAGCTATTTTCACATCATAACTATTTTTATATTGATAATAGCAATAATGATAATTAACATTTTTATGTGTCATTATGAGAAAATTTAGCTATAAGATTGTCCCACCTCCTTTAAACCTTGCAAATATTTTCGCTATGTAGATGATACCTTGTTACTATTCAGGTCCAGTGATCATAGTAAATTATTTTTAAATTATCTAAATGATAAACACCCTAATATAAAATTTACTCATGAAGTGGAATCTAATGGCAGTCTACCCTTTCTGGTTATTAACATTTCTCGTGGCAATAATTATTTTACTACATCAGTGTACAGGAAACCAACTTACACTGGCCTCACTACAAAATTCAGTTCTTACATTCCCATTAAATATAAAGGCAACCTAGTTTCAATTTTAATATATAGGGCCTTTAAGATATCCAAGAATTATCACATTTTCCACCAAGAGGTTGAATTTATCATCAGCATCCTTAAATTAAATAGTTTCCCTCTAAATTTCAACTGTTAATAAACTAGTCTCACCACAGTCTACCCCCCTATCTGTCTCAAAGGATATTATATACATAAAATTGCCATATCTGGGTTCATTAAGTCATAGTCTCGGGAGAAAATTATGTAGGATTGTCCATAATAAATACATTACTGTAAAACTGAAAATTGTATACACAACCTCCACAAATATTGGTATTTTTTTTTCAAATTCAAAGACAGAATACCCACTGCTCTATGCTCTTCCATTGTATATAAGTTCTCGTGTGATAGCTGTAATGCTATCTATGTGGGTAAAACAACCCGCAATTTCTTTATGCGCATGGAAGACCATACAGGTTTCTCATACAGAAAAAAGAATTTAAAGCTCTCAAGCCCTACTAAGTCTTCAATCAGGCATCACTCCTTTCTCTTATAACAATTTTGAAATTCTTGACTCGTCCCAATGTGATTTAGACCTTAACATTTTGGAAAGCATTTGGATTTGGACATTAAAACCAAACTTAAATGAATATCTCTCCTTCATTGATATTGAAATTTTGAAATAGTCCCCCTAGAATTGTTCACTCAAGTTTACCTTTTCGGACATTTTGTGCAGGCTGGAGCGCTCTTGTCATTTGCCTGCTCAGAGGCCTTTCTTCATTGAGTTACTGACCAGCTCTCTCAGTAGTTTTTTAGTAATAATTATGGTTAGTATTCTGTATTATTGTTACCAATGTATTAATTAACATCCCTAGTTTCGAGATAAGTGTGTAAAATCCCATATTCAAGGTTTATATATAGTATTTGCCGAGTTTGATCTTGCCGGTTTTGCCTTGATGACACCAGGGGCTTTGATCGTAATTTCGTCCCATTTCAGCTCAAGTTTTCTCCATTAAATGTCACGTCTTTACAAAAGATTAAATTGTAATGATGTATTGTATTCAATAATGTGTTATTTTGATTTGAATGATTTTATGAGTATGGCATGTTTTGTCATATTTACATGATGGCTTTTATAGTCTAGAAAATTTTCAATACTAAATTACTTTTCCAATTCGTTTAGGGTATAGTTCTCTTGGCATGTTTAATATTGTTAATTGATTTCAAGGTCAAACATGAACTGTTCAACTTGTATTAATCTATATAATAACTTTTCATAAACCCTTACATTTTCTTATCTTGATATGTAATGTAAAGTCTTGATACGAGTAATTCATGTCCCCCTTTTCATGTCTTTTTAATACAATTAGTGATATGATTTATCTTAACTGTTTTGTAAATATGCTTTTGTAAACTGAAGGATAATGTTCCTTGTATCCTTTTTTGTCATCCCTGAAGATGAGTGTTGAACACTCGAAACGTATGATTTGGATGTTGGAAGAACTGTTTTTTGTTCAAAGGAGATACCAGTTTAGTTGGATTAAAGAAGAAGGAAAATGCTTGTTTTTTCTATGAACACTAGTCATGAAGTTTATTGCATGTCTCCGCTTCACAGCTGGAAGTTCCACGGCACCTAATATGTATATATATGAGTAAGTACTAGACGCTGACTAGCGCCTGGTTGCATTGCTATTATCATTATAAAAATAGTTATGATGATGAAAATAGCTATAATGATTAGTATAATCATCATTATAACTGCAATAATGATGATAATAATGATGATAATCATGATGATAATGACTATAATGATAATAATAATACGAATAATGACAGTAATGAAAATAATGATGATAATTATTATCCAGTCTATTTATAATGAAATAAAGGCCAAAAGTAATAAAATCCCAGAAATCGAAAAAAAAGGGCAAAATCTAGCGTATTAGAAACCCTTTTTCGCGTTCTATTTGTAATTATGAGGATTTTAACATTAATTCAGGTAATTCTGATGATTTTCATGATAATTCCTTCATTATATGCAATAATGATAATTATGATAATGACAATGATAATGACAACAATAATGATAATAATGATAAAATCATAATTATAATGATAATTTTGATGATTACTGCAATAATAGCAATACTCAACTCTATTCCAATAATTTTCAGACTAATAATGACAATAGCAATAATAATATCATTATGCTTGTCATTATAATTATTACTATTGTCATTATTATTTCTAAAATTATCATTATTGCTATTATCATTATAAAAATAGTTATGATGATGAAAATAGCTATAATAATTAGCATAATAATCATAACTGCAATAATGATGATAATAATGATGATAATCATGATGATAATGACTATAATGATAATCATAAGAATAATGACTACTGATGATAATCATCATAATTATCATTATTGCATATAATGAAGGAATTATCATGAAAATCATTACAATTACTTGAATTTATGTTAAAATCCTAATAATTACCAATAAAAAGTGATAAAGTTTTTTTGTTTTTGTTTTTTTACATTTCTCTGACAAGCCAAGATTTTGCCGTTTTTTCGATTTTTGGGATTTCATTACTTTTGGCCTTTATTTAATTATAAATGGACTGGATAATAATAATTATCATCATTATTATCATTTCTGTCATTATTCTTATGATTATTATCATTATAGTCATTATCATCATGATTATCCTCATTATTATCATCATTATTGCAGTTATAATGATTATTATGCTAATTATTATAGCTATTTTCATCATTATAACTATTTTTATAATGATAATAGAAATAATTATATTTTTAGAAATAATAATGACAATAGTATTTATTATAATGAAAATGTAATGATGTCATTATTATTTCTATTGACATTATTAGTCTTTAAATTATTGGAATAGAGTTGATTATTGCTATTATTGCAGTACTTATCAAAATTATCATTATGATTATGATTTTATCATTATTATCATTATTATTTTCATTATCATTGTCATTATCATCATAATTATCATCATTATTGCATATTATGAAGGAATTATCATGAAAATCATGATAATTACCTGAATTAATGTTAAAATCCTCATAATTACCAATAAAAAGCGAAAAAGGTTTTTTTGACGTTTCTCTCAAAAAGCTGTAATGTGCTAGATTTTGCCGTTTTTTCGACATTTGGGATTTTATTACTTTTGGCCTATATTTCATTATAAATGGACTGGATAATAATTATTATATTCATTATTATCATTACTGTCATTATTCTTATGATTATTATCATTATAGTCATTATCATCATGATCATCATCATTATTATCCGTATCATTGCTGTTATAACGAATATTATGCTAATTATAATAGCTATTTTCATCATCATAACTATTTTTATATTGATAATAGTAATAAGGGAAATTTTAGAAATAATGACAATGGTAATAATTATAATGACGATGATATTATTATTTCTTATGTCATTATTATTCTGAAAATTATTGGATTAGAGCTGATTATTGCTATTATTGCAGTAATTATGAAAATTATCTTTATAATTATGATTTTATCATTATTATCATTATTATTGTCATTATCATCATAATTATCATCATTATTGCATATAATGAAGGAATTATAATGAAAAACATCACAATTACCTGAATAAAAAGCGAAAATGTATTTTTTCGACGTTTTTCTCAAAAGGCTGTAATAGGCAAGATTTTGCTGTTTTTTCGACTTCTGGGATTTTATTACTTTTGGCCTTTATTTCATTATAAATGGAGTGGATAATAATCATTATCATCATTATTATCATTACTGTCATTATTCTTATGATTATTATCATTATAGTCTTTATCATCATGATTATCATCATTATCATTATTATTGCAGTTATAATGATTATTATGCTAATTATTATAGCTACTTTTTTCATCATAACAATTTTTATAATGATAATAGCAATAATGATAATTTTAGAAATAATAATGAAAATAGTAATAATTATAATGACAATGATTATGATATTATTTCTATTGTCATTATAAGTCTAAAAATTATTGAAATACAGTTGATTATTGCTATTATTGCAGTAATTATCAAAATTATCATTATAATTATGATTTAGTCATTTTTATCATTATTATTGTCATTATCATTGTCATTATCATTATAATTATTATCATTATTGCATACAATGAAGGAATTACCATGAAATTATCATAATTACCTGAAATAATGTTGAAATCCTAATAATTATCATTAAAAAGCGAAAAAGGTTTTTTTTCTCGACGTTTCTCTCAAAAGGCTGTATTACGCTATATCTTGTCATTTTTTCGACTTGTGAGATGTTATTACTTTTCGCCTTTATTTCATTATAAATTGTCTGGATAATAATTATCATCATTATTATCATTCCTGTCATTATTCTTATGATTATTATCATTATAGTCTTTATCATCATGATTATCATCATTATCATTATTATTGCAGTTATAATGATTATTATGCTAATTATTATAGATATTTTCTTCATCATAACTATTTTTATAATGGTAATAGCAATAATGATAATTTTAGAAATAATAATGACAATAGTAATAATTATAATAAGAATGATAATGATGTTATTATCATTTCTATTGTCATTATTATTCTGGAAATTATTGGAATATAGTTGATTATTGCTATTATTGCAGTAATTATGAAAATTATCATTATAATTATGATTTTATCATTATTATTATTATTGTCATTATCATCATAATTATCATCATTATTGCATATAATGAAGGAATTATCATGAAAATCATCACAATTACCTGAATTAATGTTAAAATCCTCATACTCACCAATAAAAAGTGAAAAAGTTGTTTTTGACGTTTCTCTCAAAAGGCTGTAATAGGCTAGATTTTTCCGTATTTTCGACTTAAGGGATTTTATTACTTTTGGCCTTTATTTCATTATAAATGAACTGGATAATAATTATTATCATCATTACTATCATTACTGTCATTATCATTGTGATTATTATCATTATAGTCATTATCATCATGATTATCATTATTATCATGATTATTGCAGTTATAATAATTATTATGCTAATTATTATAGCTATTTTCATCATCATAACTATTTTTATAATGGTAATAGCAATAATGATAATTAAAAAAATAATAATGGCAATAGTAATAATTATAATGACAATGATAATATTATTATTTCTATTGTCATTATTAGTCTGAAAATTATTGGAATATAGTTGATTTTTGCTATTATTGCAGTAATTTTCAAAATTATCATTATAATTATGATTTTATCATTATTATTGTCATTATCATTGTCATTATCATCATAATCATCATCATTATGTGCATATAATGAAGGAATTATCATGAAAATCACCACAATTACCTGAATTAATGTTGAAAACCTAATAATTGTCAATAAAAAGCGAAAACGTTTTTTTTTCGACGTTACTCTCAAAAGGCTGTAATACGCAAGATTTTGGTAATCAATAAAAAGCGAAAAAGGGTTTTTTTTCGACGTTTCTCTGAAGAGGCTGTAATTTTTGCCCTTTTTTTCGACTTTTGGGGTTTTATAACTTTTGGCCTTTATTTCATTATAAATGGACTAGATAATAATTATCATCATCATTATTATCATTACATTCATTATCCTTATGATTATCATCATTATAGTCATTATCATCATGATTATTATCATTATTGCAGTTATACTGATTATTATGCTCATTATCATAGCTATTTTCATCATCATAACTTTTTTATAATAATAAAGGCAATAATGATAATTTCAAAAATAATAATGACAATAGTAATAATTATAATGACAAAGATAATTATATTATTATTTCTATTGTCATTATAAGTCTGAAAATTATTGGAATAGAGTTGATTATTCCTATTATTGCACTAATTATCAAAATTATCATTATAATTATGATTTCATCATTATCAATATTATTGTCATTATCATAGTCATTATCAATTATAAAAATAGTTATGATGATGAAAATAGCTATAATGATTAGTATAATAATCATTATAACTGCAATATTGATAATAATAATGATGATAATCATGATGATAATGACTATAATGATAATAATAATAAGAATAATGACAGTAATGATAATAATGATGATAATAATTATTATCCAATCCATTTATAATGAAATAAAGGCCAAAAGTAATAAAATCCCAGAAATCGAAAAAACGGCAAAATCTAGCTTATTAGAAACCCTTTTTCGCTTTTTATTTGTAATTAGGAGGATTTTAACATTAATTCAGGTAATTGTGATGATTTTCATGATAATTCCTTCATTATATGCAATAATGATAATTATGATGGTAATGAGAATGATAATGACAATAATGATAATAATGATAAAATTATAATTATAATGATAATATTGATAATTACTGCAATAATAGCAATAATCAACTTTATTCCAATAACTTTCAGACTAATAATGACAATAGAAATAATAATAACATCATTATCATTGTCATTATGATTATTACTATTGTCATTATTATTTCAAAAATTATCATTATTGCTATTATCATTATAAAAATAGCTATGATGATGGAAATAGCTATATTAATTAGCATAATAATCATTATAACTGCAATAATGATGATAATAATGATGATAATCATGATGATAATGACTAGAATGATAATAATCATAAGAATAATGACAGTAATGATAATAATGATGATAATAATAATTATCCAATCCATTTATAATGAAATGAAGGAGAAAAGTAATAAAATCCCAGATGTCGAAAAAACGGCAAAATCTTTTCTATTACAGCCTTTTGAGAGAAACGTCGAAAAAAAAGCTTTTTCGGTTTTTATTGGTAATTATGAGGATTTTAACACTAATTCAGGTAATTGTGATGATTTTCATGATAATTCCTTCATTAATGATAAAATAGTAATTATTAAGATAATTTTGATAATTACTGCAATAATAGCAATAATCAACTGCATTCCAATAATTTTCAGACTTATAATGACAATAGAAATAATATCATCGTTATTATAATTATTACTATTGTCATTATTATTTCTAAAATTACCATTATTGCTAATATCATTATAAAAATAGTTATGATGATGAAAATTGCTATAATAATTAGCATAATCATCATTATAACAGCAATGATAATGATAATGATGATAATCATGATGATAATGACTATAATGATAATGATCATAAGAATAATGACAGTAATGATAATAATGATGATAATAATTATAATCCAGTCCATTCATAACTAATAAAATCCCAAAAGTCGAAAAAACGGCAAAATCTAGCGTATTAAAGCTTTTTGAGAGAAACGTCAAAAAAAACCTTTTTCACTTTTTATTGGTAATTATGATGATTTTAACATTAATTCAGGTAATTGTGATGATTTTCATAATTCCTTCATTACATACAATAATGATGATAATTATGATGATTCAGACTAATAATGACAATAGAAATAATAATAACATCATTATCATTGTCATTTTAATTATTACTATTGTCATTATTATTTCTAAAATTATCATTATTGCTATTATCATTATAAAAATAGTTATGATGATGAAAATAGCTATAATAATTAGCATAATAATCATTATAACGGCAATGATGATAATAATGATGATAATCATGATGATAATGACTATAAATATAATAATCATAGGAATAATGAAAGTAATGATAATAATGATGATAATTATTATCCAGTCCATTTATAATGAAATAAAGCCCAAAAGTAGTAAAATCCCAGAAGTCGAAAAAACAGAAAAACCTAGCGTAGTACAGCCTTTTCAGAGAAAGGTCGAAAAAAAACTTTTTCGCTTTTTATTGGTAATTATGAGGATTTTAACATTAATTCGGGTAATTGTGATGATTTTCATGAAAATTCCTTCATTATATGCAATAATGATGATAATTATGATGATAATGACAATGATGACATTATTAATGATAAAATCATAATTATAATGATAATTTTGATAATTACTTCAATAATAGTAATAATCAACTCTATTCCAATAATTTTCAGACTAATAATATTAATAGAAATAAAAATATCATTATCATTGTTATTATAATTATTACTATTGTCATTATTATTTCTAAAATTATCATTATTAATATTATCATCATAAAATAATTATAATGATGAAAATAGCTATAATAATTAGCATAATAATCATTATAACTGCAATAATGATAATAATAATGATGATGATCATGATGATAATGACTATAATGATAATAATCATAAGAATAATGATAGTAATGATAATAAGGATCTTACTAATTATTATCTAGTCCATTTATGATGAAATAAAGGCCAAAAATAATAAAATCCCAGAAGTCGAAAAAAAAGCAAAAACTGAGAGAAATGTCGAAAAAAAAACCTTTTCGCTTTTTATTCGTAATTACGAGGATTTTAACAATAATTCAGGTAATTGTAATGATTTTCATGATAATTCCTTCATTATATGCAATAATGATGATAATTAGCATGATAATGACAATTAGAATGACAATAATAATGATAATGATAAAATCATAATTATAATGATAATTTTGATAATTACTGCAATAATAGCAATAATACACTCTATTCCAATATTTTCAGACCAACAATGACAATAGAAATAATAATATCATTAGCATTGTCATTATAATTATTACTATTGTCATTATTTCTAAAATTATCATTATTGCTATTATCATTATAAAAATGGTTATGATGATGAAAATAGCTATAATAATGAGCCTAGTAATCATTATAACTGCAATAATGATGATGATGATAATCATGACTATAATGATAATAATCATAAAAATAATGACAGTAATGATAATAACGATAATAATTATTATCCAATCCATTTATAATGAAATAAAGGCCAAAAGTAATAAAATTCCAAAAGTCGAAAAAAACGACAAAATCTATTGTATTACAGCCTTTTCAGAGAAAAGTCGAAAAAAAAAACTTTTTCGCTTTTCATTGGTAATTATGAGGATTTTAACATTAATTCAGGTAATTGAGATGATTTTCATGATAATTCCTTCATTATATGCAATAATGATGATAATTATGATGATAATGACAATAATAATGATAATAATGATAAAATCATAATTGTAATGATAATTTTGATAATTACTGTAATAATAGCAATAATCAACTCTATTCCAATAATTTTTGAGACTAATAATGACAATAGAAATAATAAAAGCATCTTTATCATTGTCATTATAATTATTACTATTGTTATTATTATTTCTAAAATAATCATTATTGCCATTATTATTATAAAAATAGTTATGATGATGAAAATAGCTATAATAATGAGCATAATAATCATTATAACTGCAATAATGATAATAATCATGATGACAATGACTATAATGATAATAATCATAAGAATAATGGCAGTAATGATAATAATGATGATAATAATTATTATCCAGTCCATTTATAATGAAACAAAGGCCAAAAGTAATAAAACCCCAGAAGTCGAAAAAAAGGGCAAAATCTAGCGTTTTACAGCCTTTTGAGAGAAACTTCGAAAAAAAAAACCTTTTTCGCTTTTTATTGATTACCAAAATCTAGCGTATTACAGCCTTTTGAGAGTAACGTCGAAAAAAAACCTTTTCGCTTTTTATTGGTAATTATTAGCATTTCAACATTAATTCAGGTAATTGTGATGATTTTCTTGATAATTCCTTCATTATATGCAATAATGATGATTATGATGATAATGACAATGATAATGACAATAACAATGATACTAATGATAAAATCATAATTATAATTATAATTTTGATAATTACTGCAATAATAGCAATAATTAACTCTATTCCAATAATTTTCAGACTTATAATGACAATAGAAATAATACTATCATTATCATTGTCATTATAATTATTCCTATTGTCATTATTATTTTTTAATTTATCATTATAAAAATAGTTATGATGATGAAAATAGCTATAATAATTAGCACAATAATCTTTATAACTGCAATAATGATGATAATAATGATGATAATCATGATGATGTTGATAATCATGATAATAATGACTATTTTGATAATAATCATGAGAATAATGACAGTAATGATAATAATGATGATAATAATTATTATCCAGTCCATTTATAATGATATAAAGGCCAAAAGTAATAAAATCCCAGAAGTCGAAAAAATGGCAAAATCTAGCCTTTTGAGAGAAACGTCGAGAAAAAAACCATTTTCGCTTTTTAATTATAATAATTATGATTTCAACATTATTTCAAGTAATTATGATAATTTCATAGTAATTCCTTCATTATATGCAATAATGATGATAATTATAATGATAATGACAATGGTAATGACAATAATAATGATAATAATGATAAAATTATAATTATAATAATTTTGATAATTACTGCAATAATAGTAATAATCAACCCCAATCCAATAATTTTCAGACTTATAATGACAATAGAAATAATAATATCATTATCATTGTCATTATATTACTATTGTCATTATTATTTCAAAAATTATCATTATTGCTATTATCATTATAAAAATAGTTATGATAAGGAAAATAGCTATAATAATTAGCATAATAATCATTATAACTGCATTAATAATGATAATGATAATAATCATGATAATAATGACTATAATGATAATAATCATGATGATAATGACTATAATGATAATAATCATAAGAATAATGACAGTAATGATAACAATGATGATAATAATTATTATCCAGTCCATTTATAATGAAATAAAGGCCAAAAGTATTAAAATCCCAGAAGTCGAAAGAAAACGGCAAAATCTTGCCTATTACAGCCTTTTGAGAGAAACGTCGAAAAAAAACTCTTTCGCTTTTTATTGGTAATTATGAGGATTTTAACACTAATTCAGGTAATTGTGATTTTTTTCATGATAATTCCTTCATTATATGCAATAATGATGATAATGACAATAATAATGATAATAATGATAAATTCATAATTATAAAGATAATTTTGATAATTACTGCAATAATAGCAATAATCAACTCTATTCCAAGAATTTTCAGACTAATAATTACAAAAGAAATAATAATATAATCGTCATTATAATTATTACTATTGTCATTATTATTTCTAAAATTACCATTATTGCTATTATCATTATAAAAATTGTTATGGTGATAAAAATAGCTATAATAATTAGCATAATAATCATTATGACAGCAATGTTAATGATAATAATGATGATAATCATGATGATAATGACTATAATGATAATAATCATAAGAATAATGACAGTAATGATAACAATGATGATAATAATTATTATCCAGTCCATTTATAATGAAATAAAGGCCAAAAGTAATAAAAACCCAAAAGTCGAATAAAACGGCAAAATCTAGCGTATTACAGCTTTTTGAGAGAAACGTCGAAAAAAAAGCTTTTTCGCTTTTTATTGGTAATTATGAGGATTTTAACATTAATTCAGGTAATTGTGATGATTTTCATGATAATTCCTTCATAATATGCAATAATGATGATAATTATGATGATAATGACAATGATAATGACAATAAAAATGATAATAATGATAAAATAATAATCATAATGATAACATTGATAAGTACTGCAATAATAGCAATAATCAACGCTATTCAGACTAATAATGACAACAGAAATAATAATAACATCATTATCATTGTCATTATAATAATTACTATTATTTCTAAAATTATCATTATTGCTATTATCATTAAAAATAGTTATGATGATGAAAATAGCTATAATAATTAGCATAATAATCATTATAACTGCAATTATAATAATAATAATGATAATAACCATGATGATAATGACTATAATGATAATAATCATAAGAATAACGACAGTAATGATAATAATGATTATTATTATCCTTAGACTCGGGACGTACACAGCCGTACACTACAATTATCATCATCATTATTATCATTAATTTCATCATTTTCATCATTATAGTAATTATCGCCATAATTACCCTTAATATAATCATTGTAATAGTTATTATCTTAATTATTGATGTCATTTCCCTCACTATAACTATTTTTATAATGATAACAATAATGATAATTTTAGAAATAATAACAACAATAATAACAATTATAATAACAATAATAGCGATATTATGATTATTTCAATGATTATTTTTATTATCATTATCGTTATTATTGTTATTGTCATGAAAATCATTAGAATAATGTCGATTATATATATTATTGCATCAATTACGCAAATTATCATTATAATTGTCATTATATCATAATTATCTTAATTAATGTCATAATTATCAGGGATATTATGATTATTTCAATGATTATTTTTATTATCATTATCGTTATTATTATTGTTATTGTCATGAAAATCCTGAGAATATTGTCGATTATTGCTATTATTGCAGTAATTACGCAAATTATCATTATAATTATCATTATATTATAATTATCTTTATTAATGTCATAATTATCATAATTAATGTCATTATTATTGTCATTATTAATGGGATTGTCATGAAAATCAACATAATTAGGAGAACCAATGCAGAAATCATCATAATTATCAATTAAAAACGAAAAAGGAGGTTTGTCGACCATTCTCTGAAAAGGCTATATATCGCTAGATTTCGGCGTTTTTTTTTTTCAACTTTTGGGATTTTTATACCTTTAGCCTTTTTTCATTATGGATGGGCTTTATAATGATTATCATCATCATTATTATCATTAATGTCATCATTATCATTATGTCATTATCGCCATAATTACCCTTAATATAATCATTATAATAGTTATTATCTTAATTACTGATGTCATTTCCCTCATTATAACTATTTTTATAATGATAATAATAATAATGATAATTTTAGAAATAATAACAACAATAATAACAATTATAATAACAATAATAGCGATATTATGATTATATCAATGATTATTTTTATTATCATTATCGTTATTATTATTGTTATTGTCATGAAAATCATTAGAATATTGTCGATTATTGCTAGTATTGCATTAATTACACAAACTATCATTATAATTACCATTATATTATAATTATCTTAATTAATGTCATAATTATCATAATTAATGTCATTATTAATGGGATTGTCATCAAAATCATCATAATTAGCAGAATCATTGCAGAAATCATCATAATTATCCCTTAAACTCGAAAAAGGGGGTTTGTCGACCATTCCCTCAAAAGGCTATATATCGCTACATTTCGGCGTTTTTTTTTCGACTTTTGGGATTTTTTTCATTGTGGATGGGCTTTATAATGATTATCATCATCATTATTATCATTAATGTCATCATTATAGTAATTATCGCCATAATTACCCTTAATATAATCATTACAATAGTTATTATCTTAATTATTGATATCATTTCCCTCATTATAACTATTTTTATAATGATAATAACAATAATGATAATTTTAGAAATAATAAGAACAATAATAACAATTATAATAACAATAATAGCGATTATTTCAATGATTATTTTTATTATCATTATCGTTTTTTTTATTTTCATGAAAATCATTAGAATATTGTCGATTATTGCTATTATTGCATTAATTACGCAAATTATCATTATAATTATCATTATATTATAATTATCTTAATGTCATAATTATCATAATTAATGTCATAATTACTGTCATTATTAATGGGATTGTCATCAAAATCACCATAATTAGCAGAATCATTGCCGAAATCATCATAATTATCCCTTTAACTCGAAAAAGGGGGTTTGTCGATCATTCTCTCAAGAGGCTTATATATCGCTAGATTTCGGCGTTTTTTTTTAAGACTTTTGGGATTTTTATACTTATATCCTTTTTCATTATGGATGGGCTTTATAATGATTATCATCATTATTTTCATTAATGTCATCATTATCATCATTATAGTAATTATCGCCATAATTACCCTTAATATAATCATTATAACAGTTATTATCTTAATTATTGATGTCATTTCCATCATTATTTCGGTTTCCGACACGTGGCGTTTGCTGCTAGTACTCGTGCCAGGACCACAAATCCTTTAGCGTAAGGATTTGTGCGAGCCGAGGAAAAAGCGCCACGGCCAGTAGAGTTACTCCAATCGTGGTGAGGCCGCCAAGGCCGTGCCTTCCCGTAAGTCCTGCGGCCGAAGGAGAGAAATCTCCTCTCGACACGGGCGAGGAGGTTTTGCCCTTGCCTCGCGACCTCACCCGAGCTTCACCCCGCTTCAGCAGTGATGGTTAGCCGAGGGACAGCCCAGGAGCCACGGCCGAAGAGGCCGTGCCTAGAGCACACCCCAGAGGGCGCCAAAAACCTGCTAACTTCTCTCCCCTCCCCCTCAGTTAGCCGAGAGGCTCCGTGTTCGCCATAGCGAGGCTCCACGCCCCGTGGGAAAAATGTGGTGGGGCGAGCCGCGCTCAAGGTCGCGGGGTATTCCCCGCGCCACGAGTCGCGGCCTTGTCTCGCCGCACGATCTCGCGAGGTGTGGCCGCGCGGTGAACACGCGAGGCTGCCGATGGCGCTGGGCCCCTCGATCCTTTTCCTCTTTCAACAAACCCACTACAAATATTACCAAGATCTTTACCCTGCATGCTGGGTCAAGCCCCGGCTCCTTTTTCTTCTACTAAAATTCATTTTCCTCCTCCTTATCCTTCTCCTATCCCCACTCTTCCTTCCCCCCTCTTCTTTACACACTTAGTACTTAGGCAGAATCATCATTCTCCACTCAGCTGTTGACCTGACTACACTTGTACTTGGTTCATCAAAATAAAGAGATAAAAATCCAGTCTGGTTTCTTAACCTCTACACTGGTGACCCTCGGAGTGAACCAAGTTTTTACACAAGATGTCAGCAACACAGTATGCTATCAGCCTGCTCTCTGGCCAGCCTGCCGGAATGTTTTTTTCAAGTGGAGCAGGAATTCTTCCTCAGGAATATAACCACCCAGACCACTAAATTCCGCCTGCTGGTCACTAACCTCCCGCCAGAATTCCT
Source organism: Penaeus vannamei (assembly GCF_042767895.1). Lineage (NCBI taxonomy): Eukaryota > Metazoa > Arthropoda > Malacostraca > Decapoda > Penaeidae > Penaeus > Penaeus vannamei. Next base: position 26,275,873 of record NC_091550.1, on the reverse strand, counting down.
TCTGACAGTCGCCGACCTCCTGCATAATCATCGGTACGCCACTTACGACGAGCTTAAGGAGGCCATTCTTAGGCGAGCAGCACCTAACCCTCTGACCGCGTTAAGCTCCTTCCTGTCGTCTGACGCCGCGGACAACCGTACCCCCACAGAAATCCTTCACCACTTCCAGCGCCTCCTCACCCGCACCGGCACTACACTCCCACCTGACGTCATGCGCTCCCTCTTCCTCAAGCGGCTGCCTGCTGATATCCAGCAAATCCTGCTGGTGTCAGACGCCCCATTGGAGCAACTTGCCCTGCAAGCCGACGCGATGCTTGTAGCTAGGGCACCCACATCGTCAATAGCAACAGTGTCTGTCGCAACCATCACCTCCGCCGTGACGTTGGGAGCCCTTGCAGCCCATGTCGCCACACTATACGAGGCTGTGCAGAAGATATCCACACAGGAACGTTCTCACTCCCGGCCTCGCTTTCGCACCCCTTCGCCACCACGCTTTGAACGGGACATCAGGCGCTCTGCAACGCCCAACCGCCATCCTCGCTTCCGCGTTCCTTCACGGCCGCGCAAAGAGTGGAGTAAGCCGCGGAAACTGGGCGCGCCTGTCTTTCGCGGACCTCGGAGGCGTTTATTGTACGTCCGAGATGCCTCCTCCTCCCTACATTTCCTCGTCGACACAGGGGCCGAGGTCAGCCTCCTCCCGGCCTCCCACAGGGATAAACGCTTCCCCTCCTCCCGCACTCTGGAAGCTAGCAACACATCGCCCATCAACACTTACGGCGAGCATTCAAGGACCCTCTCGCTGGAAGGCGGGCCCGCCCAACGATTCCAATGGATCTTCCTCGTCACCAACGTCCCACACCCCATCATCGGCGCCGATTTCTTGGCGCACTACGGTCTGACGGTTGATCTTCAAGGTATGGCCCTAATCCACCAATCCGGGGCCCGCACACACGCTGCTCCGGCTCTGGTAAGTACCCTCCTAATATATACAGTGCTTCCCAGGACCTGCGCCTTCAAGAACATCCTGCGTGAGTTCCCGGCCTTGACCAAGCCGATCAACCGGGCCACCCAACCACGGCATGAAGTCCGGCACCATATCGTGACCCACGGTCCTCCTGCCCATTCTCGCTGCCGTCCGCTCGCCCCCGACAGATGTCGCAGTGCTAGGGCGGAGCTCGACCATATGATACAGTTGTGGATTATACGCCCTTCCAGCAGTCAATGGGCGGCCCCTCTGCATCTGGTGAAGAAGAGGGACGGTGACTGGCGCCCGTGCGGTGATTACCGTCACCTGAATACGATCACCGCCCCCGACAGATACCCTCTGCCGCGCCTGCACTCCTCCCACGAGCTGTCTAGCTGTACAGTCTTTTCCAAGATCGACCTCGTGCGGGCCTTCCACCAAATCCCGATCGCTGAGGAGGACATCCCCAAGACGGCCGTCAATACACCTTTCGGCCTCTTCGAATTCCTCAGGATGCCCTTAGGTTACATTAGCTGGAATTTGGTTAGGTTAGGTTAGGTTAGGCTCAGCTTTGATGAGGAGAGTACAAATTTCGTTTTCTTACATAAAGTTTATATTGAATCAGTTTAATGGAGGTTAGGTTACATTATCTGGAATTTGGTTAGGTTAGGTTAGGTTAGGTTAGGTTAGGCTCAGCTTTGATTAGGAGAGTCCAAATTTTGTTTTCTTACATAAGGTTTATATTAAATCAGTTTAATGGAGGTTAGGTTACATTACCTGGAATTTGGTTAGGTTAGGTTAGGTTAGGTTAGGTTATGCTCAGCTTTGATGAGGAGAGTCCAAATTTCGTTTTCTTACATAAGGTTTATATTAAATCAGTTACATGGAGGTTAGGTTACATTAGCATGAATTTGGTTAGTTTAGGTTAGGTTAGGCTCAGCTTTGATAAGGGGAGTAAAAATGTTGTTTTCTTATATAAGGTCTATATTAAATCAGTTTAATGGAGGTTAGGTTACATTAGCTTGAATTTGGTTACGTTAAGTTAGGTTACGTTAGGCTCAGCTTTGATGAGGAGAGTCCAAATTTCATTTTTTTTTTTTTTTTACATAAGGTTTATATTAAACTAGTTTAATGGATGTTAGGTTACATTTCCTGGAATTTGGTTAGGTTAGGTTAGGTTAGTTTAGGCTCAGCTTTGTTGAGGAGAGTCCAAATTTCCTTTTCTTACATAAGGTTTATATTAAATCAGTTTAATGGAGGTTAGGTTACATTAGCATGATTTTTTTTTACATAAGGTTTATATTAAACTAGTTTAATGGATGTTAGGTTACATTTCCTGGAATTTGGTTAGGTTACGTTAGGTTAGGTTAGGCTCAGCATTGATGAGGAGAGTCCAAATTTCGTTTTCTTACATAAGGTTTATATTAAATCAGGTTAATGGAGGTTAGGTTACATTACTGGAATTTGGTTAGGTTAGGTTAGGTTAGGTTAGGCTTTGATGAGGAGAGTCCAAATTTCGTTTTCTTACATAAGGTTTATATTAAACCAGTTTAATGGAGGTTAGGTTACAGTTGCTGGAATTTGGTTAGGTTAGGTTAGGTTAGGCTCAGCTTTGATGAGTAGGGTTCAAATTTCGTTTTCTTACATAAGGTTTATATTAAATCAGTTTAATGGAGGTTAGGTTACATTAGCTGGAATTTGGTTAGGTTAGGTTAGGTTAGGTTAAATTAGGCTCAGCTTTGACGAGGAGAGTCCAAATTTCGTTTCCTTACATAAGGTTTATATTTAATCAGTTTAATGGAGTTTAGGTTACATTACCTTGAATTTGGTTAGGTTAGATTAGGTTAGGTTAAGTTAAGTTAGGCTCAGCTTTGATGAGTAGGGTCGAAATTTCGTTTTCTTACATAAGGTTTAAAAGAAATTAATTTAATTGAGGATAGGTTACATTAGATGGGATTTAGTTAGGTTAGGTTAGGCTCAGCTTTGATCAGGAAAGTCCAAATTTCGTTTTCTTACATAAGGTTTATATTAAATCAGTTTAATGGAGGTTAGGTTACATTAGCATGAATTTGGTAAGGTTACGTTAGGTTAGGTTAGGCTCAGATTTGATGAGGAGAGTCCAAATTTCGTTTTCTTACATAAGGTCTATATTAAATCAGTTTCATGGAGTTTAGGTTACATTAGCTGTAATTTAGTTAGGTTAGGCTAGGTTAGGTTAGACTGAGCTTTGATGAGGAGAGTCCAAATTTCGTTTTCTTACATAAGCTTTATATTAAATCAGTTTATTAGAGGTTAGGTTACATTAGCTGGAATTTGGTTAGGTTAGGTTAGGCTCAGCTTTGATGAGGAGAGTCTAAATTTCGTTTTCTTACATAAGTTTTATATTAAATCAGTTTATTAGAGGTTAGGTTACATTAGCTGGAATTTGGTTAGGTTACGTTAGGTTAGGTTAGGCTCAACTTTGATGAGGAGAGTTCAAATTTCGATTTCTTACATAAGGTTTATATAAGATCAGTTTAATGGGTTACATTATCTGCAATTTGGTTAGGTTAGGTTAGGTTAGGTTAGGCTCAGCTTTGATGAGAAGAGTCCAAATTTCGTTTTCTTACATAAGGTTTATATTAAATCAGTTTAATGGAGGTTAGGTTACATTAGCTGGAATTTGGTTAGGTTAGGTTAGGTTAGGTTAGGCTCAGTTTTGATGAGTAGAATCCAAATTTCCTTTTCTTACATAAAGTTTATATTAAATAAGTTTACTGGAGGTTAGGTTGCATTAGCTGGAATTTGGTTAGGTTAGGTTAGGTTAGGCTTACCTTTGATGAGGAGAGTCTAAATTCCGTTTTCTTACATAAGGTTTATATTAAATCAGTTTAATGGATGTGAGATTACATTAACTGGAATTTGGTTAGGTTACGTTAGGTTAGGCTCAGCTTTGATGAGGAGAGTCGAAATTTCGTTTTCTTACATAAGATTTAAATTAAACCAGTTTAATGGAGGTTAGGTTACATTAGCTATAATTTGGTTAGGTTAGGTTAGGTTAGGCTCAGCTCTGATGAGGAGAGTCCAAATTTCGTTTTCTTACATAAGGTTTATATTAAATCAATTTAATGGAGGTTAGGTTACATTAGCTGGAATTTGGTTAGGTTAGGTTATGTTACGTTATGCTTTGATGAGAAGAGTCCAAATTTCGTTTTCTTACATAAGGTTTATATTAAATCAGTTTAAAAGAGGTTAGGTTACATTAGCTGGAATTTGGTTAGGTTAGGATAGGTTAGGCTAAGTTAAGTTAGGCTCAGCTTTTATGAGGAGAGTCCAAATTTCGTTTTCTTACATAAGGTTTATATTAAATCAGTTTAATGGAGGTTAGTTTACATTAGCATGAACTTGGTTAGGTTAGGTTAGGTTAGGCTCAGCTTTGATGAGGAGAGTCCACATTTCCTTTTCTTACATAAGGTTTATATTAAATCAGTTTATTATAGGTTAGGTTACATTAGCTGCAATTTGGTTAGGTTAGGTTAGGCTCAGCTTTGATGAGGAGAGTCCAAATTTCGTTTTCTTACATAATATTTATATTAAAACAGTTTAATGGAGGTTAGGTTACGTTAGCTGGAATTTCGTTAGGTTACGATAGGTTAGGTTAGGCTCAGCTTTGATGAGGAGAGTTCAAATTTCGATTTCTTACATAAGGTTTATATTAGATCAGTTTAATGGAGGTTAGGTTGCATTGCTGGAATTTGGTTAGGTTAAGTTAGGTTAGGTTAGGCTCAGCTTTAATGAGAAGAGTCCAAATTTCGTTTTCTAACAAAACGTTTATATTAAATCAGTTACATGGAGGTTAGGTTACATTAGATGGGATTTAGTTAGGTTAGGTTAGGCTCAGCTTTGATGAGGAGAGTCCAAATTTCATTTTCTTACATAAGGTTTATATTAAATATGTTTAATGGAGGCTAGGTTACATTAGCTGGAATTTGGTTAGGTTAGGTTAGGTTAGGTTAGGCTCAGCTTTGATGAGGAGAGTCCAAATTTCGTTTTCTTACATAGGGTTTAAATCAAACCAGTTTAATGGAGGTTAGGTTACATTAGCTGGAATTTGGCTAGGTTAGGTTAGGTTAGATTATTCTTTAATGAGGAGAGTCGAAATTTCGTTTTCTTACATAAGGTTTATATCAAACCTGTTTAATGGAGGTTAGGTTACATTTGCTGGAATTTGGTTAGGTTAGGTTAGGTTAGGTCAGTTTAGGCTCAGCTATAATGAGTAGGGTCCAAATTTCGTTTTCTTGCATAAGAATTATATTAAATCAGTTTGATGGAGGTTAGGTTACATTAGCATGAATTTGGTTAGGTTAGGGTTAGGTTAGGTTTGGCTCAGCTCTGATGAGGAGAGTCCAAATATCGTTTTCTTACATTAGGTTTATATTAAATCAGTTTAATGGAGGTTAGGTTACATTACTGGAATTTGGTTAGGTTAGGTTAGTTTATGTTAGTTTAGGTTAGATTAGGCTTTGATGAGGGGAGTCCAAATTTCGTTTTCTTACAAAGGTTTATATTATACCAGTTTAATGGAAGTTAGGTTACATTTGCTGGAATTTGGTTAGGGTAGGTTAGGCTCAGCTTTGATGAGTAGGGTCCAAATTTCGTTTTCTTACATAAGGTTTATATTAAATCAGTTTAATGGAGGTTATTTTACATAAGCTGGAATTTGGTTAGGTTAGATTAGGTTAGGTTAAGTGATGCTCTGCTTTGATGAGGAGAGTCCAAATTTCGTTTTCTTATATAATGTTTATATCAAATCATTTTAATGGAGGTAAGGTTAATTTGCTGGAATTTGGTTAGGTTAGATTAGGTTAGGTTAGGTTAGGTTCGGCTGTTATGAGGAGAGTCCAAATTTCGTTTTCTTACATAAGGTTTATATCAAATCAGTTTAATGGAGGTTAGGTAACATTAGCTGGAATTTCGCTAGGTTACGTTAGGTTAGGTTAGGCTCAGCTTTGATGAGGAGAGTCCAAATTTTGTTTTCTTACATAAGGTTTATATTAAATCAGTTTAATGGAGGTTAGGTAACATTAGCTGGAATTTCGCTAGGTTACGTTAGGTTAGGTTAGGCTCAGCCATGATGAGGAGAGTTCAAATTTCGTTTTCTTACATAAGGTTTAAATTAAATCAGTTTAACGGAGGTTAGGTTACATTAGCTGGAATTTGGTTAGGTTAGGTTAGGTTAGGCTCAACTTTGATGAGGAGAGTCCAAATTTCGTTTTCTTGCATGAGGTTTATATTAAATCAGTTTAATTGAGGTTAGGTTACATTAGCTGGAATTTGGTTAGGTTAGGTTAGGTTAGGTTAGGTTATGCTCAGCTTTGATGAGGAGAGTCCAAATTTCGTTTTCTTACATAAGGTTTGTATTAAGCCAGTTTAATGGAGGTTAGGTTACATAAGCTGGAATTTGCTTAGTTTAGGTTAGGTTAGATTAGGCTCAGCTTTGATAAGGAGAGTCCAAATTTTGTTTTCTTACATCAGGTTTATATTAAATCAGTTTAATGGAGGTTAGGTTACATTAGCTGGAATTTGGTTAGGTTAGGTTAGGCTCAGCTTTGATGAGGATAGTCCAAATTTCGTTTTCTTACATAAGGTTTATATTATATCAGTTTAATGGAGATTAGGTTACATTAACTTGAATTTGGTTATGTTATGTTATGTTATTTTAGGTTAGGTTTGGCACAGCTTTGATGAGGAGAGTCCAAATTTCGTTTTCTTACATAATGTTTAAATTAAACCAGTTTAATGGAGATTAGCTTACATTAGCTGGAATCTGGTTACGTTAGGATGGGTTAGGCTCATCTATGATGAGGAGAGTCCAAATTTCGTTTTTTTATATAAGGTTTATATTAAATCACTTTAATAGAGGTTAGGTTACATTAGCTGGAATTTGGTCAGGTTAGGTTAGGTTAGGTTAGGTTAGGTTAGGTTAGGTTAGGAAGAGCTTTGATGAGGAGAGTCCAAATTTCCTTTTCTTACATAACGTTTATATGAAATTAGTTTAATGGAGGTTAGGTTACATTAGCTGGAACTTGGTTAGGTTAGGTTAAGTTTGGTTAGGTTAGGCTCAGCTTTGATGAGGAGAGTCCAAATTTCGTTTTCTTACATGATGTTTAGATTAAATCAGTTTAATAGAGGTTAGGTTACATTACTGGAATTTGGTTAGGTTAGGTTAGGTTAGGCTCAGCTTTGATGAGGAGAGTCAAAATTTCGTTTTCTTACATAAGGTTTATATTAAACCAGTTTAATGGAGGTTAGGTTACATTTGCTTTATTTGGTTAGGTTAGGTTAGGTTAGGTTAGGCTCAGCTTTGATGAGTAGAGTCTAAATTTTGTTTATATTAAATCAGTTTAATGGAGGTTGGGTTACATTAGCATGAATTTGCTTAGTTTAGGTTAGGTTAGGTTAGGCTCAGCTTTGATAAGGAGAGTCAAAATTTTGTTTTCTTACATAAGGTTTATATTAAATCAGTTTAATGGAGGTTAGGTTACATTAGCTGGAATTTGGTTAGGTTACGTTAGGTTAGGTTAGGCTCAGCTTTGATGAGAAGAGTCCAAATTTCGTTTTCTTACATAAGGTTTATATTAAATCAGTTAAATGGAGGTTAGGTTAAATTAGCTTGAATTTGATTAGGTTAGATTAGGTTATGTTATGCTAATTTAGGCTCAGCTTTGATGAGAAGAGTTCAAATATCGTTTTCTTACATAAAGTTTATATCAAATCAGTTTAATGGAGGTTAGGTCACATTAGCTGGAATTTGGTTTGGTTTCGTTAGGTTAGGTTAGGTTAGGTTAGGCTCAGCTTTGATGAGGAGAGTCCAAATTTCGTTTCCCTATATAAGGTTTATATTAAATCAGTTTAATGGAAGTTAGGTTACATTAGCTGAAATTTGGTTAGGTTAGGTTAGGTTAGGTTATGCACACCTTTGATGAGGAGGGTCCAAATTTCGTTTTCTTACATAAGGTTTATATCACATCAGTTTAATGGAGGTTAGGTTACATTAGCTGGAATTTCATTGGGTTAGGTTAGGCTCAGGTTTGATGAGGAGACTCCAAATTTCGTTTTCTTACATAAGGTTTATATTAAACCAGTTTAATGGAGGTTAGGTTACATTTCCTTGAATTTGGTTAGGTTAGGTTCGGTTAGGTTAGGTTAGGCTCAGCTTTGATGAGAAGAGGCCAACTTTCCTTTTCTTACATAAAGTTTATATTAAATCAGTTTAAAGGAGGTTAGGTTACATCAGCTGGAACTTGGTTAGGTTAGGTTTCGTTTTCTTACATAAGGTTTATATTAAACCAGATTAATGGAGGTTAGGTTACATTTTCTGAATTTGGTTAGGTTAGGTTAGGTTAGGTTAGGCTCAGCTTTGATGAGTAGAGTCCAAATTTTGTTTATATTAAATCAGTTTAATGGAGGTTAGGTTACATTAGCATGAATTTGCTTAGTTTAGGTTAGGTTAGGTGAGGCTCAGCCTTGATAAGGAGAGTCAAAATTTTGTTTTCTTACATAAGGTTTATATTAAATCAGTTTTATGGAGGTTAGGTTACATTAGCTGGAATTTGGTTAGGTTAAGTTAGGTAAGGCTCAGCTTTAATGAGAGTCCAAATTTCCTTTTCTTACATAAGGTTTATATTTTATCAGTTTAATGGAGGTTAGGTTGCATAAGCTGGAACTTGGTTAGGTTAGGTTAGGTTAGGTTAGGTGAGGTGAGGTGAGGTGAGGTGAGGTGAGGTGAGGTGAGGTGAGGTGAGGTGAGGTGAGGTGAGGTTAGGTTAGGTTAGGTTTAGGTTTAGGTTTAGGTTTAGGTTTAGGTTAGGTTAGGTTAGGTTAGGTTAGGTTAGGTTTAGGTTAGGTTAGGTTAGGTTAGGTTAGGTTAGGTTAGGTTAGGTTAGGTTAGGTTTAGGTTTAGGTTAGGTTAGGTTAGGTTAGGTTAGGTTAGGTTAGGTTAGGTTTAGGTTTAGGTTTAGGTTAGGTTAGGTTAGGTTAGGTTTAGGTTTAGGTTTAGGTTTAGGTTTAGGTTAGATTAGGCTCAGCTTTGATGAGAAGAGTCCAAATTTCGTTTTCTTACATAAGGTTTATATTAAATCAGTTTAATGGAGGTTAGGTTACATTAGCTGGAATTTGCTTAGGTTAGATTAGGTTAGGTTAGGTTAAGTTAGGCTCAGCTTTGATGAGGAGAGTTCAAATTTCGTTTTCTTACATAAGGTTTATATTAAATCAGTTTAATGGAGGTTAGGTTACATTAGCTGGAATTTGGTTAGGTTAGGTTAGGTTAGGTTAGATTAGGCTCAGCTTTGATGAGGAGAGTCCAAATTTCGTTTTCTTACATAAGGTTTATATTAAATCAGTTTAATGGAGGTTAGGTTACATTAGCTGGAATTTGGTTAGGTTAGGTTAGGTTAGGCTCAGCTTTGATGAGGAGAATCCAAATTTCCTTTCTTACATAAGTTTTATATTAAATCAGTTTAATTGAGGATAGGTTACATTAGCTGGAATTTGTTTAGGTTATATTAGGCTCAGCTTTGATGAGAAGAGTCCAAATTTCGTTTCCTTATATAAGGTTTATATTAAATCAGTTTAATGGAAGTTAGTTTACATTGGCTGGAATTTGGTTAGGTTAGGTTAGGTTAGGTTATGCACAGCTTTGATGAGGAAAGTCCAAATTTCGTTTTCTTAAATAAGGTTTATATTAAATTAGTTTAACGGAGGTTAGGTTACATTAGCATGAATATGGTTAGTTTAGGTTAGGTGAGGCTCAGCTTTGATAAGGAGAGTTCAAATTTCGTTTTCTTACATAACGTTGATATTAAATCAGTTTAATGGAGGTTAGGTTACATTAGCTGGAATTTCGTTAGGTTAGGTTAGGCTCAGCTTTGTTGAGGAGAGTCCAAATTTCGTTTTCTTACATAAGGTTTATATTAAACCAGTTTAATGGAGGTTAGGTTACATTTCCTAGAATATGGTTAGGATAGATTAGGTTATGTTAGGTTAGGCTCAGCTTTGATGAGGAGAGGCCAACTTTCCTTTTCTTACATAAAGTTTATATTAAATCAGTTTAATGGAGATTAGGTTACATCAGCTGGAACTTGGTGAGGTTAGGTTAGGTTAGGTTAGGCTCAACTTTGATGAGAAGAGTCCAAATTTCGTTTTCTTACATAAGGTTTATATAAAATCAGTTTAATGAAGGTTAGGTTACATTAGCTGGAATTTGCTTAGGTTAGATTAGGTTAGGTTAGGTTAAGTTAGGCTCAGCTTTGATGAGGAGAGTTCAAATTTCGTTTTCTTACATAAGGTTTATATTAAATCAGCTTCATGGAGGTTTGGTTACATTAGCTGGAATTTAGTAAGGTTAGGTTAGGTTAGGTAAAGCTCAGCTTTGATGAGGAGAGTCCAAATTTCGTTTTCTTACATAAGGTTTATATTAAATCAGTTTAATGGAGGTTAGGTTACATTAGCTGGAATTTGGTTAGGTTAGATTAGGCTCAGCTTTCATGAAGAGAGTCCAAATTTCGTTTTCTTACAGAAGGTTTATATTAAATCAGTTTAATGGAGGTTAGGTTACATTAGCTTGAATTTGGTTAGGTTAGGTTAGGTTAATTTAGGCTCAGTTTTGATGAGAAGAGTTCAAATTTCGTTTTCTTACATAAAGTTTATATCAAATCAGTTTAATGGAGGTTAGGTCACATTAACTGGAATTTGGTATGATTTGGTTAGGTTAGGTTTGGTTAGGCTCAGCTTTGATGAGGAGAGTCCAAATTTCCTTTTCTTACATACATTGTATAATAAATCAGTTTAATTGAGGATAGGTTACATTAGCTGGAATTTGTTTAGGTTAGGTTAGGCTCAGCTTTGATGAGAAGAGTCCAAATTTCGTTTTCCTACAGAAGGTTTATATTAAATCAGTTTAATGGAGGTTAGGTTACATTAGCTGGAATTTAGTTAGGTTAGGTTAGGTTAGGCTCAGCTTTGATGAGGAGAGTCCAAATTTCGTTTTCTTACATAAGGTTTATATAAGATCAGTTTAATGGAGGTTAGGTTACATTAGCTGGATTTTGGTTAGGTTAGGCTCATCTCTGATGAGGTAACTTAACCTCCATTAAACTGATTTATTATAAACTTTATGTAAGAAAACGAAATTTGGACTCTCCTCATCAAAGCTGAGCCTAACCTAACCTAACGAAATTCCAGCTAATGTAACCTAACCTCCATTAAACTGATTTAATATAAACCTTATGTAAAAAAACGAAATTTGGACTCTCCTCATCAAAGCTGAGCTTAACCTAACCTAACCTAACCTAACCAAATTCCAGTAATGTAACCTAACCTCCATTAAACTGATTTAATATCAACGTTATGTAAGAAAACGAAATTTGGACTGTCCTCATCAAAGCTAAGCCTAACCTAACCTAACCTAACCTAACCTAACCTAACCAAATTCCAGCTAATGTAACCTAACCTCCATTAAACTGATTTAATATAAACCTTATGTAAATAAACGAAATTTGGACTCTCCTCATCAAAGCTGAGCCTAACCTAACCTAACCTAACCTAACCTAACCAAATTCTAGCTAATGTAACCTAACCTCCATTAAACTGATTTAATATAAACCTTATGTAAGAAAACGAAATTTGGACTCTCCTCATCAAAGCTGAGCCTAACCTAACCTAACCTAACCAAATTCCAGCTAATGTAACCTATCCTCCATTATACTGATTTAATATACACCTTATGCAAGAAATCGAAATTTGGACTCTCCTCATCAAAGCTGAGCCTAAACTGACCTAACCTTACCTAACCTAACCCAACCAAATTCCAGCTAATGTAACCTAACCTCCATTAAACTGATTTGATATAAACCTTATGTAAGAAAAAGAAATTTGGACTCTCCTCATCAAAGCTGAGCCTAACCTAACCTAACCTAACCTAACCAAATTCCAGCTAATGTAACCTAACCTCCATTAAACTGATTTAATATAAACCTTATGTAAAAAAAAAAAAAAAAAAAAAAAAATGGACTCTCCTCATCAAAGATGAGCCTTACCTAACGTAACCTAACCTAACCTAACCAAATTCCAGCTAATGTAACTTAACCTCCATTAAACTGATTTGATATAAACCTTATGTAAGAAAAAGAAATTTGGACTCTCCTCATCAAAGCTGAGCCTAACCTTACCTAACCTGACCATATTCCAGCTAATGTAACCTAACCTCCATTAAACTGATTTAATATAAACCTTATGTAAGAAAACGAAATGTGGACCCTCCTCATCACAGATCAGCCTAACCTAACTTAACCTAACCTAACCTAACCAAATTCCAGCTAATGTAACCTCACCTCCATTAAACTGATTTAATATAAACCTTATGTAAGAAAACGAAATTTGGACTCTTCTCATCAAAGCTGAGCCTAACCTAACCTAACCAAATTCAAGCTAATGTAACCTAACCTCCATTAAACTGATTTAATATAAACCTTATGTAAGAAAACGAAATTTGAACTTTCCTCATCAAAGCTGAGCCTAACCTATCCTAACCTATCCTAACATAACCATATTTCAGCTAATGTAACCTAAGCTCCATTAAACTGATTTAATATAAACCTTATGTAAGCAAACGAAATTTTGACTCTCCTCTATTATCATCATAACTATTCATATAATGATAATAGCAATATTGATAATTTTAGAAATAATTATGAGAATAGTAATAATTATATAGACAATGATAATTATGTTATTACTATTTATATTGCCATTATTAGTATGAAAATTATTAGAATAGAATTAATTATTGATATTATTGCAGTAATTATCAAATATAGCATTATAATTATGATTTTATCATTATTATTATTATCATTGTCATTATCATCATAATTATCATCATTATTGTCAATAATAAAGGAATTATTATGAAAATCATCATAATTACCTGAATTAATGTTAAAATACTCATAATTACCACTAAAAAGCGAAAAAGTATATTTTTTTACGTTTCTCTCAAAAGGCTGTAATATGCTAGATTTTTCCGTTTTTTCGACTTTTGGGATTTTATTACTCTGGCCTTTATTTCATTATAAATGGACTGAATAATAATTATTATCATCATTACTGTCATTATTTTCATGATTATTATCATGATAGTCATTACCATCATGATTATCATTATTATTATCATCATTATTGCAGTTATGATAATTATTATGCTAATCATTATTGCTATTTTTATCATTATAATTATTTATATAATGATAATAGCAATAATGATAATTTTAGAAATAATAATGACAATAATAATAATCATAATGACAATGATAATGATATTATTATTATTATTATTGCCATTAATAGTATGAAAATAATTGGAATAGAGTTCATTATTGCTATTATTGCAGTAATTATCATTATAATTATGATTTTATCATTATCATTGTCATTATCATTGTCATTATCATCATAATTATCATCATTTTTTCAATAATAAAGGAATTATCGTGAAAATCATCATAATTACCTGAATCAGTGTTAAAAACCCTAATAATTACCATTAAAAAGCGAAAAAGGTGTTTTTTCGACGTTGCTCTCAAAAGGCTGTAATACGCTAGATTTTGCCGTATTTTTCGACTTATGGGATTATATTACCTCCGGCCTTTATTTCATTATTAATGGACTGAATAATACTTATCATCATCATCATTATCATTACTGTCATTATTTACATGATTATTATCATTATAGTCATTATCATCATGATTATCATTATTATTACCATTATTGCAGTTATAATAATTATTGTGCTAATCATTATTGTTATTTTTATCATTATAACTATTTATATAATGATGATAGCAATAATAATAATTTTAGAAAAAATCATGACAATTATCTTTGTCATTATCATCATGATTATCATAATATTCATGAAAATAATGACAGTACTGATAATAATGATGATAATAATTATTATTCAGTCCATATAAAATCCCTAAAGTCGAAAAAGAAACGTCTAAAAAAAACGTTTTTCACTTTTTAATGGTAATTATGAGGACTTTAACATTAATTCAGGTAATTATGATGATTTTCATGATAATTCCTTTATTATTGACAATATTTATGATAATTATGATGATAATGACAATAATAATGATAAAATCATAATTATAATGATAATTTTGATAATTACTGCAATAATAACAATAATTAACTCTATTCCAATAATGGTCATACTAATAATGGCAATAGAAATAATAATAACATCATTATCATTGTCATTATAATTATCATGATTGTCATTATTATTTCTAAAATTATCATTATTGCAATTATCATTATATAGATAATTATAATGATAAAAATAGCAATAATAATTAGCATAATAATTATTATAACTGCAATATGATGATAATAATAATGGTAATCATGATGATAATGACTATAATGATAATAATCATGAAAATAATGACAGTAATGATAATGATGATAATAATTATTATTCAGTCCATTTATAATTAAATAAAGGCCAGTAGTAATAAAATCCCAAAAGTCGAAAAAAAAGGCAAATTCTTTTGAGAGAAACGTCGAAAAAAAACTTTTTCGCTTTTTAATGGTAATTATGACGATTTTAACATTACTTCAGGTAATTATGATGATTTTCATGATAATTCCTTTATTATTGAAAATAATGATAATTATGATGATAATAACAATGATAATGGCAATAATAATGATAAAATCATAATTATAATGATAATTTTGATAATTACTGCAATAAGAGCAATAATTAACTCTATTCCAATAATTTCCATACCAATAATGGCAATAGAAATAATAATATCATTATCATTGTCATTATAATTATTATTATTGTTATTATTATTTCTAAAATTATCATTATGACTATGACAGTAATGATAATAATGATGATAGTAATTATTATTCATTCCATTTATAATGAAATAAAGGCCAGAAGTAATAAAATCCCAGAAGTCGAGAGAAACGTCGCAAAAAAACCTTTTTCGCTTCATAATAATAATTATGAGGATTTTAACATTACTTCAGGTAATTATGATAATTTTCATGATAATTCCTTTATTATTGACAATAATGATAATTATGATGTTAATAACAATGATAATGACAATAATAATGATAAAATCATAATTATAATGATAATTTTAATAATTACTGCAATAATTAACTCTATTCCAATAATTTTCATACTAATACTGACAATAGAAATAGTGTCATTATCATTGTCATTATAATTATTATTAGTGTCATTATTATTTCTAAGAGTATAATTATTGCTATTATTATTATATAAATAGTTATTATGATAAAAATAGCAATAATAATTAGCATAATAATTATTATAGCTGCAATAATGATGATAATGATAATTGTAATCAAGACTATAATGATAATAACCATAAAAATAATGACAGTAATGATGATAATGATGATAATAATTATTATTCAGTCCATTTGTAATGAAATAAAGGCCAGAAGTAATAAAATCCCAAAAGTCGATAAAACGGCAAAATCTAGCGTATTATAGCCTCTTGAGAGAAACGTTAAAAAAACTTTCGCTTTTTAATGGTAATTATGAGGATTTTAACATTACTTCAGGTAATTATGATGATTTTCATGATAATTCCTTTATTATTGACAATAATGATTATAATTATGATGAATCTGACAATGATAATGACAATAATAATGATAAAATCATAATTATAATGATAATTCTGATAATTACTGCTATAATCAACTCTATTCCAATAATTTTCATACTAATAATGGCAATAGAAATAATAAAAACATCATTATCATTGTCATTATAATTATTATTATTGTCATTATTATTTCTAAAATTATCATTATTGCTATTATCATTATATAAATAGTTATAATGATGAAAATAGCAATAATAATTAGCATAATAATTATTATGACTGAAATAATGATGATAATAATAATTATAATCATGATGATAATGACTATAATGATAATAATAATGAAAATAATGACAGTAATGATAATAATGTTGATAATAAATATTATTCAGTCCATTTATAATTAAATAAAGGCCAGAAGTAATAAAATCCCATAAGTCGAAAAATGGCAAATTCTAGCCGTTTTGAGATAAACGTCGAAAAAACCCTTATTCGCTTTTTAATGGTAATTATGAGGATTTTGACATTAATTCAGGTAATTATGATGATTTTCATGATAATTCCTTTATTATTGACAATAATGATGATAATTATGATGATAATGACAATGATAATGACAATAATAATGATAAAATCATAATTATAATGATAATTTTGATGATTACTGCAATAGCAAAAATTAAGTCTATTAAAATAATTTTCATACTAATAATGACAATAGAAATAATAAAATCATTATCATTGTCATTATAATTATTATTATTGTCATTATTATTTCTAAAATTATCATTATTGGCGTATATTTATTGGTGTTAGCTCTTCTCCTATAACAACTAGTGCAAGGTTTACTATTGAGGGGAAGCCCGATAATCATCCAGTCCATTGATGGATGGCGGCTTAGGCCGAGAGAAAGAAGGGAGAGGACTTGTTCACTTCCTCCCGAGGAAGTCCCATAACCCAGGTACAAGTCCTGTAGTGAAATAGGGTCTAATTATGTGCGTTCTAGGCTTCTTCTTGTATCGAAATGATAAAAAAAAAAAAATAAATAAAAGGCAATAATAAAAAAAAATCACTGAAAAAAATGAATAGATAATAAGATCCTCATTCAGCAGGGACGGGTTACCACTGAAAGAGGGACTTGGGTTCTTAAAAAGGGGTCATCTCTGGCTAGTGCTGGCCAATACACTATGGACCTTCTTGATTGTAAACAAAATTAATATCACATGGACAAGTCTAACAATGAAATAAAGGCCAAAAATAATAAAATCCCATAAGTCGAAAAAAAGGGCAAAATCTAGCCTTTTGCGAGAAACGTCGAAAAAAAAACTTTTTCGCTTTTTATTGGTAATTATAAGGATTTTAAAATTAATTCAGGTAATTGTGATGATTTTCATGATAATTCCTTCATTATATGCAATAATGATGATAATTATGATGATAATGACAATAATAATTATAATTATAAAATCATAGTTATAATGATAATTTTGATATTTCCTGCAATAATAGCAATAATCAACTATTCCAATAATTTTCAGACTAATAATGACAAGAGAAATAATATCATTATCATTGTCATTATAATTATTACTATTCTCATTATTATTTCTAAAAATTATCATTATTGCTATTATCATTATAAAAATAGTTATGATGATGAAAATAGCTATAATAATGAGCATAATAATCATTATAACCAATAATTTTGATAATAATGATGATAATGACAATGATAATGACAATAATAATGATAATAATGATAAAATCATAATTATAATGATAATTTTGATAATTACTGCAATTATAGCAATAATCAACTCTATTCCAATAATTTTCATATAATAATGACAATAGAAATAATAATATCATTATCATTGTCATTATAATCATTACTATTATCATTATTATTTCTAAAATTATCATTATTGCTATTATCATTATAACAATAGTTATGATGATGAAAATAGCTATAATAATGAGCATAATAATCATTATAACTGCAATAATGATGATAATCATGATGTTAATGACTATAATGATAATAATCATAAGAATAATTACAGTAATGATAATAATGAGGATAATAATTATTATCCAGTCCACTTATAATGAAATAAAGAGCAAAAGTAATAAAATCCCAGATTCGTTTTTCATTGGTAATTATGAGAATTTTAACATTAATTCAGGTAATTGTGATGATTTTCATGATAATTCCTTCATTATATGCAATAATGAAGATAATTATGATGATAATGACAATGATAATGACAATAATAATGATGATAATTATGATGATGATGACAATGATAATGACAATAATAATGATGATAATAAAATCATAACTATAATGATAATTTTGATAATTACTGCAATAATAACAATAATCAACTCTATTCCAATAATTTCCAGACTAATAATGACAATAGAAATAATAATAACATCATTATCCTTGTCATTATAACTATATTAAGTTTAAAATTATCATTATTGCTATTATCATTATAAAAATAGTTATGATGATGAAAATAGCTATAATAATGAGCATAATAATCATTATAACTGGAATAATGATGATTATAACAATGATGATAATCATGATGATCATGCCTATAATGATAATAATCATAAAAATCATGACAGTAATGATAATAATGATGATAACAATTATTATCCATCCAGTCCATTTATAATGAAATATAGGCAAAAATTATAAAATCCCAGAAGTTGAAAAAAAACGGAAAATCTAGCCTTTTGAGAGAAACGTAAAAAAAAAACTTTTCGGTTTTTATTGGTAATTATGAGGATTTTAACATTAATTTAGGTAATTGTGATGATTTTCATGATAATTCCTTCATTATATGATATAATGATGATAATTATGATGATAATGACAATGACAATGAATATAACAATGTTAATAATGATAAAATCATAATTATAATGATAATTTTGATAATTACTGCAATAATAGCAATAATCAACTCTATTCCAATAATTTTCAGATTAATAATGACAACTGAAATAATATCATTATCATTGTCATTATAATTATTACTATTGTCATTATTATTTCTAAAATTATCATTATTGCTATTATCATTATAAAAATAGTTATGATGATGAAAATAGCTATAATAATTAGCATAATAATCATTATAACTGCAATAATGATAATAATAATGATAATGATGATGATAATAACTATAATGATAATAACCATAAGAATAATGGCAGTAATGGTAATAATGATGATAATAATTATTATCCAGTCCATTTATAATGAAATGAAGCCCAAAAGTAATAAAATCCCAACAGTCGAAAAAAATGAGAAAAGAAATAATAATAAAATCATTATCATTGTCATTATAATTATTACTATTGTCATTATTATTTCTAAAATGATCATTAATACTATTATCATTATAAAAATAGTTATGATGATGAAAATAGCTATAATAATTAGCATAATCATGATAATGATGATAATCATGATGATCATGACTATAATGATAATAATAATAAGAATAATGACAGTAATGATAATAATGATGATAATAATTATTATCCAGTCTATTTATAATGAAATAAAGGCCAAAAGTAATAAAATCCCAGAAATAAAAAAAAAAAACGGCAAAATCTATCCTATCACAGCCTTTTGAGAGAAACGTCGAAAAAAACCATTTTTCGCTTTTTATTGGTAATTATGAGGATTTTAACATTAATTCAGGTAATTGTGATGATTTTCATGATAATTCCTTCATTATATGCGATAATGACAATGATAACAACAATAATAATGATAAAATCATAATTATAATGATAATTTTGATAATTACTGCAATAATAGAAATAATCAACTCTATTCCAATAATTTTTAGACTAATAGTAACAATAGAAATAATTATATCATTATCATTGTCATTATAATTATTACTATTGTCATTATTATTTCTAAAATTATCATTATTGCTATTATCATCATAAAAATCATTACGATGATGAAAATAGCTATAATGATTAGCATAATAATCACTATAACTGCAATAATGATGATAATGATGATAATCATGATGATAATGACTATAATGATAATAATCATATGAATAATTATAAAATGATAATTATATATACATACATATATATATGTATATATATATATATATATATATATATATATATTATATATATATATATATATATATATATATGTATGTATGTATATATATTATATGTGTGTGTCTGTTTTTGTGAGTCCGTGTGTGTGTCTGTGTGTGTGTCTGTACGTATATATATGTATATGTATATATACATATGAATATATATATATATATATATATATATATATATATATATATATATATATACATATATATATAT
>NC_091550.1:26232207-26255324 GCF_042767895.1 Penaeus vannamei | reverse complement strand
TTTTTAATGGTAATTATAACGATTTAAACATTAATTCAGGTAATTATGATAATTCCTTTATTATTGAGAAAAATTATGATAATTATAATGATAAGGACTATGATAACAATAATAATGATAAAATCATAATTATAATGATAATTTTTATAATTACTGCAATAATTAACTCCATTCCAATAATTTCCATACTAATAATAACATCATTATCATTGTCATTATAAATATTATTAGTCATTATTATTTCTAAATTTATCATTATTGCTATTATCATTATATAAATAGTTATAGAGATAAAATTAGCAATAATAATTAGCATAATAATTATTATATATATCATGATTATAATCATGAAAATAATGGCAGTAATGATGATAATGATAATAATCATTATTCAGTCCATTTATAATGAAATAAAGGCCAGAAGTAATAACATCCCAAAAGTCGAAAAAACGGCAAAATCTAGCATATTACAGCCTTTTGAGAGAAACGTAAAAAAATATACTTTTTCGCTTTTTAGTGGTAATTATGAGTATTTTAACATTAATTCAGGTAATTAAGATGATTTTCATGATAATTCCTTTATTATTGACAATAATGATGATAATTATGATGATAATGACAATGATAATAATAATAATGATAAAATCATAATTATAATGATATATTTGATAATTACTGCAATAATATCAATAATTAATTCTATTCTAATAATTTTCATACTAATAATGGCAATATAAATAGTAATAACATAATTATCATTGTCTATATAATTATTACTATTCTCATAATTATTTCTAAAATTATCAATATTGCCATTATCATTATATGAATAGTTATGATGATAATAGAGGAGAGTCAAAATTTCGTTTGCTTACATAAGGTTTATATTAAATCAGTTTAATGGAGCTTAGGTTACATTAGCTGAAATATGGTTATGTTAGGATAGGTTAGGTTAGGTTAGGCTCAGCTTTGATGAGGAGAGTCCAAATTTTGTTTTCTTACATAAGGTTTCAATTAAATCAGTTTAATGGAGGTAAGGTTACATTAGCTGAAATTTGGTTAGGTAAGGTTAGGTTAGGTTAGGTTAGGCTCAGCTTTGATGAGGAAAGTTCAAATTTCGTTTTCTTACATAAGGTTTATATTAAATCAGTTTAATGGAGGTTAGGTTACATTAGCTTGAATTTGGTTAGGTTAGGTTAGGCTCAGCTTTGATGAGAAGAGTCCAAATTTCGTTTTCTTACATAAGGTTTATATTAAATCAGTTTAATGGAGGTGAGGTTACATTAGCTGGAATTTGGTTAGGTTAGGTTAGGTTAAGTTAGGTTAGGCTGATCTGTGATGAGGAGGGTCCACATTTCGTTTTCTTACATAAGGTTTATATTAAATCAGTTTAATGGAGGTTAGGTTACATTAGCTGGAATATGGTCAGGTTAGGTTAGGTTAGGCTCAGCTTTAATGAGGAGAGTCTAAATTTCGTTTTCTTACATAAGGTTTATATCAAATCAGTTTAATGGAAGTTAAGTTACATTAGCTGGAATTTGGTTAGGTTAGGTTAGGTTAGGTAAGGCTCATCTTTGATGAGGAGAGTCCAATTTTTTTTTTTTTTTTTTTTTACATAAGGTTTATATTAAATCAGTTTAATGGAGGTTAGGTTACATTACCTGGAATTTGGTTAGGTTAGGTTAGGTTAGGTTAGGCTCAGCTTTGATGAGGAGAGTCCAAATTTCTTTTTCTTACATAAGGTTTATATCAAATCAGTTTAATGGAGGTTAGGTTACATTAGCTGGAATTTGGTTGGGTTAGGTTAGGTAAGGTTAGGTCAGATTAGGCTCAGCTTTGATGAGGAGAGTCCAAATTTCCTTTTCTTGCATAAGGTGTATATTAAATCAGTTTAATGGAGGATAGGTTACATTACCTGGAATTTGCTTAGGTTAGGCTAGGTTAGGCTCAGCTTTGATGAGGAGAGTCCAAATTTCGTTTTCTTACATAAGGTTTATATTAAATCAGTTTAATGGAGGTTAGGTTACAATAGCTAGAATTTGGTTAGGTTAGGTTAGGTTAGGCTCAGCTTTTATGAGGAGAGTCCAAATTTCGTTTATTTACATAAGGTTTATATTAAATAAGTTTAATGGATGTTAGGTTACATTAGCTGGAATTTGGTTAGGTTAGGTTAGGTTAGGTTAGGCTCAGCTTTGATGAGGAGAGTCCAAATTTCGTTTTCTTACATAACGTTGATATTAAATCAGTTTAATGGAGGTTAGGTTACATTACTGGAATTTGGTTAGGTTAGGTTAGGTTAGGTTAAGCTCAGCTTTGATGAGGAGAGTCCAAATTTCGTTTTTTTACATAAGGTTTATATTAAATCAGTTTAATGGAGGTTAGGTTACATTAGCTGGAATTTCGTTAGGTTAGGTTAGGCTCAGCTTTGATGAGGAGAGTCCAAATTTCGTTTTCTTACATAAAGTTTATAATAAATCAGTTTAATGGAGGTTAAGTTACCTCATCAGAGATGAGCCTAACCTAACCAAAATCAGCTAATGTAACCTAACCTCCATTAAACTGATCTTATATAAACCTTATGTAAGAAAACGAAATTTGGACTCTCCTCATCAAAGCTGAGCCTAACCTAACCTAACCTAACTAAATTCCACCTAATGTAACCTAACCTCCATTAAACTGATTTAATATAAACCTTCTGTAAGAAAACGAAATTTGGACTCTTCTCATCAAAGCTGAGCCTAACCTAACCTAAACAAATTCCAGCTAATGTAACCTATCCTCAATTAAACTGATTTATTATACAATGTATGTAAGAAAAGGAAATTTGGACTCTCCTCATCAAAGCTGAGCCTAACCTAACCTAACCTAACCAAATCAAACCAAATTCCAGTTAATGTGACCTAACCTCCATTAAACTGATTTGATATAAACTTTATGTAAGAAAACGAAATTTGAACTCTTCTCATCAAAACTGAGCCTAAATTAACCTAACCTAACCTAACCTAACCTAACCAAATTCAAGCTAATGTAACCTAACCTCCATTAAACTGATTTAATATAAACCTTCTGTAAGAAAACGAAATTTGGACTCTCTTCATCAAAGCTGAGCCTAATCTAACCTAACCTAACCTAACCAAATTCCAGCTAATGTAACCTAACCTCCATTAAACTGATTTAATATAAACCTTATGTAAGAAAACGAAATTTGGACTCTCCTCATCAAATCTGAGCTTTACCTAACCTAACCTAACCTTACTAAATTCCAGCTAATGTAACCAAACCTCCATGAAGCTGATTTAATATAAACCTTATGTAAGAAAACGAAATTTGAACTCTCCTCATCAAAGCTGAGCCTAACTTAACCTAACCTAACCTAATCTAACCTAAGCAAAATCCAGCTAATGTAACCTAACCTCCATTAAACTGATTTTATATAAACCTTATGTAAGAAAACGAAATTTGGACTCTTCTCATCAAAGTTGAGCCTAACCTAACCTAACCTAACCTCACCAAGTTCCAGCTGATGTAACCTAATCTCCATTAAACTGATTTAATATAAACTTTATGTAAGAAAAGGAAAGTTGGCCTCTCCTCATCAAAGCTGAGCCTAACCTAACATAACCTAATCTATCCTAACCATATTCCAGGAAATGTAACCTAACCTCCATTAAACTGGTTTAATATAAACCTTATGAAAGAAAACGAAATTTGGACTCTCCTCAACAAAGCTGAGCCTAACCTAACCTAACGAAATTCCAGCTAATGTAACCTAACCTCCATTAAACTGATTTAATATCAACCTTATGTAAGAAAACGAAATTTGAACTCTCCTCATCAAAGCTGTTCATTACCTAACCTAACCTAACCTAACCAAATTCCAGCTAATGTAACCTAACTTCCGTTAAACTGATTTAATATAAACGTTGTATAGAGAAACGAAATTTGGACTCTCCTCATCAAAGCTGACCCTAACCTAACCGAACCTAACCTAACCAAACCAAACCGAATTCCAGCTAATGTGACCATTAAACTGATTTCATATAAACTTTATGTAAGAAAACGATATTTGAACTCTTGTCATCAAAGCTGAGCCTAAATTAACATAACCTAACCTAATCAAATTCAAGCTAATGTAACCTAACCTCCATTTATCTGATTTAATATAAACCTTATGTAAGAAAACGAAATTTGGACTCTCCTCATCAAAGCTGATCCTAACCTAACCTAACCTAACCTAACCAAGTTCCAGCTTATGCAACCTAACCTCCATTAAACTGATAAAATATAAACCTTATGTAAGAAAAGGAAATTTGGACTCTCATTAAAGCTGAGCCTTACATAACTTAACCTAACCAAATTCCAGCTAATGTAACCTAACCTCCATAAAACTGATTTAATATAAACCTAATGTAAGAAAACAAAATTTTGACTCTCCTTATCAAGGCTGAGCCTAACCTAACCTAACCTAAACTAAGCAAATTCATGCTAATGTAACCTAACCTCCATTAAACTGATTTAATATAAACAAAATTTGGACTCTACTCATCAAAGCTGAGCCTAACCTAACCTAACCTAACCTAACCAAATTCAGAAAATGTAACCTAACCTCCATTAAACTGGTTTAATATAAACCTTATGTAAGAAAACGAAACCTAACCTAACCTAACCTAACCAAGTTCCAGCTGATGTAACCTAACCTCCTTTAAACTGATTTAATATAAACTTTATGTAAGAAAAGGAAAGTTGGCCTCTTCTCATCAAAGCTGAGCCTAACCTAACCTAACCGAACCTAACCTAACCAAATTCAAGGAAATGTAACCTAACCTCCATTAAACTGGTTTAATATAAACCTTATGTAAGAAAACGAAATTTGGAGTCTCCTCATCAAAGCTGAGCCTAACCTAACCCAATGAAATTCCAGCTAATGTAACCTAACCTCCATTAAACTGATTTAATATCAACCTTATGTAAGAAAACGAAATTTGAACTCTCCTCATCAAAGCTGTGCATAACCTAACCTAACCTAACCTAACCAAATTCCAGCTAATGTAACCTAACTTCCATTAAACTGATATAATATAAACCTTGTATAGAGAAACGAAATTTGGACTCTCCTCATCAAAGCTGACCCTAACCTAACCGAACCTAACCTAACCAAACCAAACCAAATTCCAGCTAATGTGACCTTACCTCCATTAAACTGACTTTATGTAAGAAAACGATATTTGAACTCTTCTCATCAAAGCTGAGCCTAAATTAACATAACATAACCTAATCTAACCTAATCAAATTCAAGCTAATGTAACCTAACCTCCATTTAACTGATTTAATATAAACCTTATGTAAGAAAACGAAATTTGGACTCTCCTCATCAAAGCTGAGCCTAACCTAACCTAACCTAACCTAACCAAATTCCAGCTAATGTAACCTAACCTCCATTAAACCGATTTAATATAAACCTTATGTAAGAAAACAAAATTTTGACTCTCCTTATCAAAGCTGAGCCTAACCTAACCTAACCTAAACTAAGCAAATTCATGCTAATGTAACCCAACCTCCATTAAACTGATTTAATATAAACAAAATTTAGACTCTACTCAACAAAGTTTAGCCTAACCTAACCTAACCAAATAAAGCAAATGTAACCTAACCTCCATTAAACTGGTTTAATATAAACCTTATGTAAGAAAACGAAATTTTGACTCTCCTCATCAAACCTAAGCCTAACCTAACCTAACCTAACCAAATTCCAGTAATGTAACCTAACCTCTATTAAACTGATTTAATCTAAACCTCATGTAAGAAAACGATAACATAACATAACATAACCAAATTCAAGTTAATGTAACCTAATCTCCATTAAAGTGATATAATATAAACCTTATGTAAGAAAACGATATTTGGACTGTCCTCATCAAAGCTGAGCCTAACCTAACCTAACCAAATTCCAGCTAATGTAACCTAACCTCCATTAAACTGATTTAATATAAACCTTATATAAGAACACTAAATCTAGACTCTCCTCATCAAAGCTGAGCCTAACCTAACGTAACCTAACCTAACCTAACCTATCCAAATTCCAGCTAATGTAACCTAACCTCCATTAAACTGATTTAATATAAACCTTATGTAAGAAAACGAAATTTGGACTCTCCTTATCAAAGCTGAGCCTAATCTAACCTAACCTAACCTAACAAAATTCCAGTTAATGTAACCTAACCTCCATTAAACTGATCGAATATAAACCTTATGTAAGAAATCGAAATTTGAACTCTCCTCATCAAAGCTGAGCCTAATCTAACCTAACCTAACCTAACCAAATCCCAGCTAATGTAACCTAACCTCCATTAAACTGATTTAATATAAAACTTATGTAAGAAAACGAAATTTGGACTCTCCTCATCAAAGCTGAGCCTAACCTAACCTAACCTAACCAAATTCCAGCTAATGTAACCTAACCTCCATTAAACGGATTTAATAAAAACCTTATGTAAGAAAACGAAACATTGACTGTCCTCATCAAAGCTGAGCCTAACCTAACCTAACCTAACCTAACTAAATTCCAGCTAATGTAACCTAACCTCCATTAAACTGATTTAATATAAACATTATGTAAGAAAACGAAATTTGGACTCTCCTCATCAAAGCTGAGCCTAATCTAACCAAACCTAACCTAACCTAACCAAATTCCAGCCAATGTAACCTAACCTCCATTAAACTGAATTGATATAAACCTTATGTAAGAAAACGAAATTTGAACTCTCCTCATCAAAGCTGAGCCTAACATAACCAAACCTAACCTAATCTAACCTAAGCAAATTCGAGCTAATGTAACCTAACCTCCATTAAAAAAAATTAATATAAACCTTATGTAAGAAAACGAAATTTGGACTCTTCTCATCAAAGCTGAGCCTAACCTAACCTAACCAAGTTCCAGCTAGTGTAACCTAACCTCCATTAAACTGATTTAATATAAACTTTTTGTAAGAAAACGAAATTTGTCCTCTCCTCATCAAAGCTGAGCCTAGCCTAACCTAACCTAACGTAACCTAACCTAACCTAACCAAATTCCAGGAAATGTAACTTAACCTCCATTAAACTGGTTTAATATAAACCTTATGTAAGAAAACGAAATTTGGACTCTCCTCATCAAAGCTGAGCCTAACCTAACCTAACCAAATTCCAGCTAATGTAACCTAACCTCCATTAAACTGATTTAATATAAACCTGATGTAAGAAAACAAAATTTGGACTCTCCTTATCAAAGCTGAGCCTAATCTAACCTAACCTAAACTAAGCAAATTCCAGCTTATGTAACCTAACCTCCATTAAACTGGTTTAATATAAACCTTATGTAAGAAAACGAAATTTAGACTCTCCTCATCAAAGCTGAGCCTAACCTAACCTAACCAAATTCCAGCTAATGTAACCTAACCTCTAATAAACTGATTTAATATAAAGCTTATGTAAGAAAACGAAATTTGGACTCTCCTCATCAAAGCTCAGTCTAACCTAACCTAGCCTAACCTAACTAAATTACAGCTAATGTAACCTAAACTCCATGAAACTGATTTAATATAGACCTTATGTAAGAAAACGAAATTTGGACTCTCCTCATCAAAGCTGAGCCTAACCTAACCTAACGTAACCTAACCAAATTCCAGCTAATGTAACCTAACCTCTAATAAACTGATTTAATATAAACCTTGTGTAAGAAAACGAAATTTGGACTCTCCTCATCAAAGCTCAGCCTAACCTAACCTAGCCTAACCTAACTAAATTACAGCTAATGTAACCTAACCTCCATTAAACTGATTTAATATAAACCTTATGTAAGAAAACGAAATTTGGACTTTCCTGATCAAAGCTGAGCCTAACCTAACCTAACCTAACCTAACTAAATTCCAGCTAATGTAACCTATCCTCAATTAAATTAATTTCTTATTAACCTTATGTAAGAAAACGAAATTTGGACCCTACTCATGAAAGCTGAGCCCAACTTAACTTAACCTAACCTAATCTAACCTAACCAAATTCAAGCTAATGTAACCTAAACTCTATTAAACTGATTAAATATAAACCTTATGTAAGGAAACGAAATTTGGACTCTCCTCGTCAAAGCTGAGCCTAACTTAACCTAACCTAACCTAACCTAACCAAATTCCAGCTAATGTAACCTAACCTCCATTAAACTGATTTAATATAAACCTTATGTAAGAAAACGAAATTTGAAGCCTACTCATCAAAGCTGAGCCTAACCTAACCTAACCTAACCAAATTCCAGCAACTGTAACCTAACCTCCATTAAACTGGTTTAATGTAAACCTTATGTAAGAAAACGAAATTTGGACTCTCCTCATCAAAGCCTAACCTAACCTAACCTAACCAAATTCCAGTAATGTAACCTAACCTCCATTAAACTGATTTAATATAAACCTTAAGTAAGAAAACGAAATTTGGACTCTCCTCACCAAAGCTGAGCCTAACCTAACCTAACGAAATTCCAGCTAATGTAACCTAACCTCCATTAAACTGATTTAATATCAACCTTATGTAAGAAAACGAAATTTGAACTCTCCTTATCAAAGCTGAGCCTAACCTAACCTAACCAAAATTATGCTAATGTAACCTAACCAAATTCCAGTAATGTAACCTAACCTCCATTAAACTGATTTAATATAAACCTTATGTAAGAAAAGGAAATTTGGCCTCTCCTCAACAAAGCTGAGCCTAACCTAACCTAACCAAATTCCAGGAAATGTAACCTAACATCCATTAAACTAGTTTAATATAAACCTTATGTTAAAAAAAAAACACGAAATTTGGACTCTCCTCATCAAAGCTGAGCCTAACGTAACCTAACGTAACGTAACCAAATTCAAGCTAATGTAACCTAACCTCCATTAAACTGATTTAATATAGACCTTATGTAAGAAAACAAAATTTTTACTCTCCTTATCAAAGCTGAGCCTAACCTAACCTAAACTAACCAAATTCATGCTAATGTAACCTAACCTCCATTAAACTGATTTAATATAAACCTTATGCAAGAAAACGAAATTTGGACTCTCCTCATCAAAGCTGAGCATAACCTAACCTAACCTAACCAAATTCCAGCTAATGTAACCTAACCTCCATTAAACTGATTTAATATAAACCTTATGTAAGAAAACGAAATTTGGACTCTCCTAATCAAAGCTGAGCCTAACCTAACCTAACCTAACCTAACCAAATTCCAGATAATGTAACCTAACCTCCATTAAACTGATTCAATATAAACCTTATGTAAGAAAACGAAATTTGTACTCTCCTCATCAAAGCTGAGCCTAACCTAACCTAACCTAACCAAATTCCAGCTAATGTAACTGAAGGGCATCCTGAGGAATTCGAAGAGGCCGAAAGGTGTAATGACGGCCGTCTTGGGGATGTCCTCCTCAGCGATCGGGATTTGGTCGATCTTGGAAAAGACCGTACAGCCAGACAGCTCGTGGGAGGAGTGCAGGCGTGGCAGAGGGTATCTGTCGGGGGCGGTGATCGTATTCAGGTGACGGTAATCACCGCACGGGCGCCAGTCACCGTCCCTCTTCTTCACCAGATGCAGAGGGGCCGCCCATTGACTGCTGGAAGGGCGTATAATCCCCAACTGTATCATATAGTCGAACTCTGCCCTGGCACTGCGACATCTGTCGGGGGCGAGCGGACGGCAGCGAGAATGGGCAGGAGGACCGTGGGTCACGATATGGTGCCGGACTTCATGCCGTGGTTGGGTGGCCCGGTTGATCGGCTTGGTCAAGGCCGGGAACTCATGCAGGATGTTCTTGAAGGCGCAGGTCCTGGGAAGCACTGTATATATTAGGAGGGTACTTACCAGAGCCGGAGCAGCGTGTGTGCGGGCCCCGGATTGGTGGATTAGGGCCATACCTTGAAGATCAACCGTCAGACCGTAGTGCGCCAAGAAATCGGCGCCGATGATGGGGTGTGGGACATTGGTGACGAGGAAGATCCATTGGAATCGTTGGGGCGGGCTCGCCTTCCAGCGAGAGGGTCCTCGAACGCTCGCCGTAAGTGTTGATGGGCGATGTGTTGGTAGCTTCCAGAGTGCGGGAGGAGGGGAAGCGTTTATCCCTGTGGGAGGCCGGGAGGAGGCTGACCTCGGCCCCTGTGTCGACGAGGAAATGTAGGGAGGAGGCATCTCGGACGTACAATAAACGCCTCCGAGGTCCGCGAAAGACAGGCGCGCCCAGTTTCCGCGGCTTCCTCCACTCTTTGCGCGGCGGTGAAGGAACGCGGAAGCGAGGATGGCGGTTGGGCGTTGCAGAGCGCCTGATGTCCCGTTCAAAGCGTGGTGGCGAAGGGGTGCGAAAGCGAGGCCGGGAGTGAGAACGTTCCTGTGTGGATATCTTCTGCACAGCCTCGGATAGTGTGGCGACATGAGCTGCAAGGGCTCCCAACGTCACGGCGGAGGTGGTGGTTGCGACAGACACTGTTGCTATTGACGATGTGGGTGCCCTAGCTACGAGCATCGCGTCGGCTTGCAGGGCAAGTTGCTCCAATGGGGCGTCTGACACCAGCAGGATTTGCTGGATATCAGCAGGCAGCCGCTTGAGGAAGAGGGAGCGCATGACGTCAGGTGGGAGCGTAGTGCCGGTGCAGGTGAGGAGGCGCTGGAAATGGTGAAGGATTTCTGTGGGTTGTCCGCGGCGTCAGACGACAGGAAGGAGCTTAATGCGGTCAGAGGGTTAGGTGCTGCTTGCCTAAGAATGGCCTCTTTAAGCTCGTCGTAAGTGGCGTACCGATGATTATGCAGGAGGTCGCCGACTGTCAGAAGGAATTCTGGCGGGAGGTTAGTGACCAGCAGGCGGAATTTAGTGGTCTGGGTGGTTATATTCCTGAGGAGGAATTCCTGCTCCACTTGAAAAACACATTCCGGCAGGCTAGCCAGAGAGCAGGCTGATAGCGTACTGTGTGTTGCTGACATCTTGTGTAAAAACTTGGTTCACTCCGAGGGTCACCAGTGTAGAGGTAAAGAAACCAGACTGGATTTTTATCTCTTTATTTTGAGGAACCGAGTACAAGTGTAGTCAGGTCAACAGCTGAGTGGAGAATGATGATTCCGCCTAAGTACTAAGTGTGTAAAGAAGAGGGGGGAAGGAAGAGTGGGGATAGGAGAAGGATAAGGAGGAGGAAAATGAATTTTAGTAGAAGAAAAAGGAGCCGGGGCTTGACCCAGCATGCAGGGTAAAGATCTTGGTAATATTTGTAGTGGGCTTGTTGAAAGAGGAAAAGGATCGAGGGGCCCAGCGCCATCGGCAGCCTCGCGTGTTCACCGTGCGGCCACACCTCGCGAGATCGTGCGGCGAGGCAAGGCCGCGACTCGTGGCGCGGGGAATACCCCGCGACCTTGAGCGCGGCTCGCCCCACCACATTTTTCCCACGGGGCGTGGAGCCTCGCTATGGCGAACACGGAGCCTCTCGGCTAACTGAGGGGGAGGGGAGAGAAGTTAGCAGGTTTTTGGCGCCCTCTGGGGTGTGCTCTAGGCACGGCCTCTTTGGCCGTGGCTCCTGGGCTGTCCCTCGGCTAACCATCACTGCTGAAGCGGGGTGAAGCTCGGGTGAGGACGCGAGGCAAGGGCAAAACCTCCTCGCCCGTGTCGAGAGATTTCTCTCCTTCGGCCGCAGGACTTACGGGAAGGCACGGCCTTGGCGGCCTCACCACGATTGGAGTAACTCTACTGGCCGTGGCGCTTCTTTCCTCGGCTCGCACAAATCCTTACGCTAAAGGATTTGTGGTCCTGGCACGAGTACTAGCAGCAAACGCCACGTGTCGGAAACCGAAATAACGATGGAAAATGACATCAATAATTAAGATAATAACTGTTATAATGATTATATTAAGGGTAATTATGGCGATAATTACTATAATGATGATAATGATGACATTAATGAAAATAATGATGATGATAATCATTTTAAAGCCCATCCATAATGAAAAGGCTATAGGTATAAAAATCCCAAAAGTCGAAAGAAAAACGCCGAAATCTAGCGATATTATAGCCTCTTGAGAGAATGGTCGACAAACCCCCTTTTTCGAGTTAAAGGGATAATTATGATTATTTCGGCAATGATTCTGCTAATTATGGTGATTTTGATGACAATCTCATTATTAATGACAATAATAATGACATTAATTATGATAATTATGACATTAAGATAATTATAATATAATGATAATTATAATGATAATTTGCGTAATTAATGCAATAATAGCAATAATCGACAATATTCTAATGATTTTCATGAAAATAAAAATGATAACGATAATAATAATAATATAAATAATCAATGAAATAATCGCTATTATTGTTATTATAATTGTTATTATTGTTGTTATTATTTCTAAAATTATCATTATTGTTATTATCATTATAAAAATAGTTATAATGAGGGAAATGACATCAATAATTAAGATAACAACTATTATAATGATTATATTAAGGTTAATTATGGCGATAATTACTATAATGATGACATTCATGATAATAATGATGATGATAATCATTATAAAGCCCACCCATTATGAAAAAAAAATCCCAAAAGTCGAAAAAAAACGCCGAAATGTAGCGATATATAGCCTTTTGAGGGAATGGTCGACAAACCCCCTTTTTCGAGTTTAAGTGATAATTATGATGATTTCTACAATGATTCTGCTAATTATGATGATTTTGATGACAATCCCATTAATAATGACAATAATAATGACATTAATTATGATAATTATGACATTAGTTAAGATAATTATAATATAATAATGATTATAATGATAATTTGTGTAATTAATGCAATAATAGCAATAATCGACAATATTCTAATGATTTTCATGACAATAAAAATAATAATAACGATAATGATAGTAAAAATAATCATTGAAATAATCATAATATCGCTATTAATGTTATTATAATTGTTATTATTGTTGTTATTATTTCTAAAATTATCAATATTGTTATTATCATTATAAAAATAGTTATAATGAGGTTAATGACATCAATAATTAAGATAATAACTATTATAATGATTATATTAACGGTAATTATGGCGATAATGACATAATGATGATAATGATGACATTAATGATAATAATGATGATGATAATCATTATAAAGCCCATCCATAATTAAAAAAGGCTAAAAGTATAAAAATCCCAAAAGTCGAAAAAACGCCGAAATCTAGCGATATATAGCCTTTTCAGAGAATGGTCGACAAACCCCTTTTTTCGAGTTTAAGGGATAATTATGATGATTTCTGCAATGATTCTGCTAATTATGATGATTTTCATGACAATCCCATTAATAATGACAATAATAATGACATAAATTATGATAATTATGACATTAATAAAGATCATTATAATATAATGATAATGATAATGATAATTTGCGTAATTAATGCAATAATAGCAATAATCGACAATATTCTAAGGATTTTCATGACAATAACAATAATAATAACGATAATGATAAAAATGATCATTGAAATAATCATAATATCCCTATTATTGTTGTTATAATTGTTACTATTGTTGTTATTATTTCTAAAATTATCATTATTGTTATCATAATTATAAAAATAGTTATAATGAGGGAAATGACATCAATAATTAAGATAATAACTATTATAATGATAATATTAAGGGTAATTATGGCGATAATTACTATAATGATGATAATTATGACCTTAATGATAATGATGATGATAATCATTATAAAGCCCATCCATAATGAAAAAGGCTAAACGTATAAAAATCACAAAAGTCGATAGCCTTTTGAGAATTTGGTCGACAAACCCCCTTTTTCGAGTTTAAGGGATAATTAGGATGATTTCTGCAATGATTCTGCTAATTATGATGATTTTGATGACAATCCCATTAATAATGACGATAATAATGACATTAATTATGATAATTATGACATTAATTAAGATAATTATAATATAATGATAATTATAATGATAATAAGCGAAATTATTGCAATAATAGCAATAATCGACAATATTCTAATGATTTTCATGACAATAACAATAATAATAACGATAATGATAATAAAAATAATCATTGAAATAATCATAATATCGCTATTATTGTTATTATAATTGTTATTATTGTTGTTATTATTTATTGTTATTATCATTATACAAATAGTTATAATGAGGGAAATGATATCAATAATTAAGATAATAACTATTACAATTAAGGGTAATTATGGCGATAATTACTATAATGTTGACATTAATGATAATAATGATGATAATTATTATGAAGCCCATCCATAATGAAAAAAGGCTAAAAGTATAAAAATCCCACAAGTCGAAAAAACGCTGAAATCTAGCGATATATAGCCTTTTGATAGAATGGTCGACAAAACTACTTTTTCGAGATTAAGGGATAATTATGATGATTTCTGCAATGGTTCTGGTAATTATGATGATTTTGATGATAATCCCATTAATAATGACAATAATAATGACATTAATTATGATAATTATGACATTAATTAGGATAATTATGACAAATTAAGATAATCATAATATAATGATAATTTTAATGATATTTTGCGTAACCAATGCAATAATAGCAATAATCGAAAATATTCTAATGATTTTCATGTCAATATTAATAATAATAACGTAAATAATAATAAAAATAATCATTGAAATAATGATAATAAAAATAATCATTGAAATAATAATAATAAAAATAATCATTGAAATAATGATAATATCGCTATTATTTTTATTATAATTGCTACTAGTCTTGTTATTATTTCTAAAATTATCATTATTGTTATTATCATTATAAAAATAGTTATAATGAGGGAAATGACATCAATAATTAAGATAATAAGTATCATAATGATTATATTAAGGATAATTATGGCGATAATTACTATAATTATGATAATGATGACATTAATGATAATAATGATGATGACAACCATTATAAAGCCCATCCATAATAAAAAAAAAAGACTAAAGGTATAAAAATCCCTGAAGTCGAAAAAAACGCCGAAATCTAGCAATATATATCCTTTTGAGGGAATGGTCGACAAACCCCCTTTTTCGAGTTTAAGGGATAATTATGATGATTTCTGCAATGATTCTGCTAATTATAATGATTTTGATGACAATCCCATTAATAATGACAATAATGATTATATTAATTATGATAATTATGACATTACTTAAGATAATTATATTATAATGATCATTATAATGATAATTTGCGAAATTAATGCAATAATAGCAATAATCGACAATATTCTCAGGATTTTCATGACAATAACAATAATAGTAACGATAATGATAATAAAAATAATCATTGAAATAATCATAACATCGCTGTTATTGTTGTTATAATTGTTATTATTGTTGTTATTATTTCTAAAATTATCACTATTGTTATTATCATTATAAAAATTGTTATAATGAGGGAAATGACATCAATAATTAAGATAATAACTATTATAATGATTATATTAAGGGTAATTATGGCGATAATTACAATAATGATGATAATGACGACATTAATGATAATAATGATGATGATAATCATTATAAATTCCATCCATAATGAAAAAAGGCTAAAAGTATAAAAATTCCCAAAAGGCGAAAAAAACGCCGACATCTAGCGATATATAGCCATCTGAGAGAATGGTCGACAAAACTACTTTTTCGAGATTGAGGGATAATTATGATGATTTCTGCAATGATTCTGCTAATTATGATGATTGTGATGACAATCCCATTAATAATGACAATAATAATGACATTAATTAAGATTATTATAATATAATGATAATTATAATGATAATTTGCGAAATTAATGCAATAATAGCAATAATCGACAATATTCTAACGATTTTCATGACAATAACAATAATAATAACGATACTGATAATGAAAATGATCATTGAAATAATCATAATATCGCTATTATTATTATTATAATTGTTATTATTGTTGTTATTATTTCTAAAATTATCATTATTGCTATTATCATTATAAAAATAGTTATAATGAGGGAAATTACATCAATAATTAAGATAATAACTAATATAATGATTATATTAATGGTAGTTATGGCGATAATTACTATAATAATGTTAATGATGAAATTAATGATAAAAATGATGATGATAATCATTATGAAGCACATCCATAATGAAAAAAAGGTTAAAGTATAAAAATCCCATAAGTCGAAAAAACGCCGAAATCTAGCGATATATATAGCATTCTGAGAGATTGGTCGACAAACCCCCTTTTTCGAGTTTAAGGGATAATTATGATGATTTCTGCAATGATTCTGCTAATTATGATGATTTTGATGACAATCCCATTAATAATGATAAAAATAATGACATTAATTATGATAATTTTGACACTATGACAATTTTGACATAATAACGATAATGATAAAAATAATAATTGAAATAATAATAATATCGCTATTATTGTTATTATTGTTGTTATTATTTCTAAAATTACCATTATTGTTATCATTATAAAAATAGTTATAATGAGGGAAATGACATCAATAATTAAGATGATAACGATTATATTGATTATATTAAGGGTAATTATGGCGATAATTACTATAATGATAATAATGATGACATTAATGATAATTATGATGATGAAAATCATTATAAAGCCCATCCATAATGAAAAAAAGGCTAAAAGTATAAAAATCCCTAAGTCTAAAAAAAAAAAAAGCCGAAATCTAGAGATATATAGCCATTTGAGAGAATGGTCTACAAACCCCCATTTACGAGTTTAAGGTATAATTATGATGATTTCTGCAATGATTCTGCTAATTATGATGATTCTGATGACAATCCCATTAATAATGACAATAATGAAGACATTGATTTTGATAATTATGACATTAATTAAGATAATTATAATATAATGATAATTATAATGATAATTTGCGTAATTGATGCAATAATATAAATAATCGACAATATTCTAATGATTTTCATGACAATAACAATAATAACGATAATGATAATAAAAATAATCATTGAAATAATCATAATATCGCTATTATTGTTATTATAATTGTTATTATTGTTGTTATTATTCCTAAAATTATCATTATTGTTATTATCATTATAAAAATAGTTATAATGAGGTAAATGACATCAATAATTAAGATAATAACTATTACAATGATTATATTAAAGGTAATTATGGCGATAATTACTATAATGATGAAAATGAAGACATTAATGATGATAATGATGATAATTGTAGTGTATGGCTGTGTACGTCCAGAGTCTAAGGATAATAATAATCATCATTATTATCATTACTGTCGTTATTCTTATGATTATTATCATTATAGTCATTATCATCATGGTTATTATCATTATTATCATCATTATTGCAGTTATAATGATTATTATGCTAATAATTATAGCTATTTTCATCATCATAACTATTTTTTAATGATAATAGCAATAATGATAGATTTAGAAATAATAATGACAATAGTAATTATTATAATGACAATGATAATGATATTATTATTATTTCTATTGTCATTATAAGTCTGAAAATTATTGGAATAGAGTTGATTATTGCTATTATTGTAGTAATTATCAAATTTATCATTATAATTATGATTTTATCATTATCATTATTATAGTTATTATCATTGTCATTATCATTATAATTATCATCATTATTGCATATAATGAAGGAATTACCATGAGATTATCATAATTACTTGAAATAATATTGAAATCCTAATAATTATCATTAAAAAGCGAAAAAGTTTTTTTTTCGACGTTTCTCTCAAAAGTCTGTATTACGCTAGATTTTGCCGTTTTATTCGACTTTTGGGATTTTATTACTTTTGGCCTTTATTTCATTATAAATTATAATTATTATCATTATAATTATTATCATTACTGTCATTATTCTTATGATTATTATCATTATAGTCATTATTATCATGATTATCATCATTATTATCATCATTATTGCAGTTATAAAGATTATTATGCTAATTATTATAGCTATTTTCATCATCATAGCTATTTTTATAATGATAATAGCAAAAATGATAATTTTAAAAATAATAATGACAATAGTAATAATCATAATGACAATGATAATGATGTTATTATTTCTATTGTCATTATAAGTCTGAATATTATTGGAATAGAGTTAATTATTGCTATTATTGCAGTAATTATCAAAATTATAATTATGATTATGATTTTATCATTATTATCATTGTTATTTTCATTATCATTGTCATTATCATCATAATCATCATCATTATTGCATATAATGAAGGAATTATCAAGAAAATCATCACAATTACCTAAATTAATGTTGAAATCCTAATAATTACCAATAAAAAGCGAAAAGGTTTTTTTTCGACGTTTCTCTCAAAAGGCTGTAATACGCTAGATTTTGGTAATCAATAAGGAGCGAAAAAGGTTTTTTTTCGACGTTTCTCTGAAAAGGCTGTAATACGCTAGATATTAATTAAATTTTGGGGGGTTTTATTACTTTTGGCCTTTATTTCATTATAAATGGACTGGATAATAATTAATATCATCATTATTATCATTACTGTCATTATTCTTATGATTATTATCATTATAGTCATTATCATGATTATTAGCATTATTGCAGTTATAATGATTATTATGCTAATTATTGTAGCTATTTTCATCATCATAACTATTTTTATAATAATAATGGCAATAATGATAATTTTAGAAATAATAATGGCAATAGTAATAATCATAATGACAATGATAATGATGTTTTTATTATTTCTATTGTCATTATTAGTCTCAAAAATTATTGGAATAGA
Organism: Penaeus vannamei; assembly: GCF_042767895.1. Taxonomy (NCBI): domain Eukaryota; kingdom Metazoa; phylum Arthropoda; class Malacostraca; order Decapoda; family Penaeidae; genus Penaeus; species Penaeus vannamei. The sequence goes on along the minus strand of NC_091550.1, from coordinate 26,236,435 downwards.
TTTGAATATTGCTATTATTGCAGTAATTATCAAAATTATCATTATAACTATGATTTTATCATTATCATTATTATTGTCATTATCATCATAATTATCATCATTATTGCATATAATGAAGGAATTATCTTGAAAATCATCACAATTACCTGAATGAATGTTAAAATCCTCATAATTACCAATAAAAAGCGAAAAAGGTTTTTTTTCGACATTTCTCTCAAGAGGCCTTGATTTCATTACAAATGGACTGGATAATAATTATTATCATCATTATTATCAATACTGTCATTATTCTTATGATTATTATCATTATAGTCATTATCATCATGATTTTCATCATTATTATCATCATTATTGCAGTTATAATGATTATTATTCTAATTATTATAGCTATTTTCATCATCATAACTCTTTTTATAATGATAATAGCAATAATGATAATTTTAGAAATAATAATGACAATAGTAATAATTAAATGACAATGATAATGATGTTTTTATTATTTTTATTGTCATTATAATAATAATCCTGAAAATTATTGGAATAGAGTTGATTATTGCTTTTATTGTAGTAATTATCAAAATTATCATTATAATTATGATTTTATCCTTATTATTGTCATTTTCATTGGCATTATCATCATAATTATCATCATTGTTTCATATAATGAAGGAATTATTATGAAGATCATCACAATTACCTGAATTAATGTTAAAATCCTCATAATTACCAATAAAAAGTGAAAAGGATTTTTTTCGACGTTTTTCTGAAAAGGCTGTAAAACGCTAGATTTTGCCGTTTTTTCGCCTTCTGGGATTTTATTAATTTTGGCCTTTATTTCATTGTAAATGGACTGGATAATAATTATTATCATCATTATTATCATTACTGTCATTATTCTTGTGATTATTATCATTATAGTCATTATCATCATGATTATCATCATTATTATCATCATTATTGAAGTTATAATGATTATTATTCTAATTATAATAGCTATTTTCATCATCATAACTATTTTTATAATGATAATAGCAATAATGATAATTTTAGAAATAATAATGACAATAGTAGTAATTGTAATGACAATGATAATGATATTAATATTTCTATTGTCATTATTAACCTGAAAATTATTGGAATAGAGGTAATTATTGCTATTATTGCAGTAATTATCAAAATTATCATTATAATTATGATTTTATCATTATTATCACTATTATTGTCATTATCATTGTCATTATCATCATAATTATCATCATTATTGCATATAATGAAGGAATTATCATGAAAACCATCACAATTACCTGAATTAATTTTAAAATCCTCATAATTACTAATAAAAAGCGAAAAAGGTTTTTTTCACGTTTCTCTCAAAAGGCTAGATTTTGCCGGTTTTTTCGACTTTTGGGATTTTATTACTTTTGGCCTTTATTTCATTATAAATGGACTGGATAATAATTATTATCCTCATTATTATCATTACTCTCATTACTCTTATGATTATTATCATTATAGTCATTATCATCATGATTATCATCATTATTATAATCATTATTGCAGTTATAATGATTATTATGCTAATTATTATAGCTATTTTCATCATCATAACTATTTTTATATTGATAATAGCAATAATGATAATTTTAGAAATAATAATGACAATAGTAATAATCATAATGACAATGATAATGATATTATTTCTATTGTCACTATTATTCTGAAAATTATTGGAATAGAGTTGATTATTGCTATTATTGCATATTATCAAATTTATCATTATAATTATGATTTTATCATTATTATCATTATTATTGTCATTATCATTGTCATTATCAGCATAATTATCATTATTGCATATAATGAAGGAATTATGAAAATCATCACAATTACCTGAATTAATGTTAAAATCCTCATAATTAACAATAAAAAGCGAAAACGTTTTTTTTTCGACGTTTCTCTCAAAAGGCTGTAATAGGCTAGATTTTGTCGTTTTTTCGACTTCTGGGATTTTATTACTTTTGGCCTTTATTTCACTATAAATGGACTGGATAATAATTATTATCAACATTATTATCATTACTTTCATTATTCTTATGATTATTATCATTATAGTCATTATCATCATGATTATCATCATCATCATTATTGCAGTTATTATGATTATTATGCTAATTATTATAGCTATTTTCATCATCATAACTATTTTTATAATGATAATAGCAATAATGATAATTTTAGAAATAATAATGACAATAGTAATAATCATAATGACAATGATAATGATATTATTTCTATTGTCATTATTAGTATGAAAACTATTGGAATAGAGTTGATTATTGCTATTATTGCAGTAATTATCCAAATTATCATTATAATTATGATTTTATCATTATTATCATTATTATTGTCATTATCATTGTCATTATCATCATAATTATCATTATTGCATATAATGAAGGAAAATCATCACAATTACCTGAATTAATGTTAAAATCCTCATAACTACAAAAAAAAGGGAAAAAGGGTTTCTAATACGCTAGATTTTGCCGTTTTTTCGAATTCTGGGATTTTATTACTTTTGGCCTTTATTTCATTATAAATGGACTGGATAATAATTATTATCATCATTATTATCATTACTGTCATTATTCTTATTATTATTATCATTATAGTCATTATCATCTTGATTATCATCATTATTATCATCATTATTGCAGTTATAATGATTATTATACTAATCATTGTAGCTATTTTCATCATCATAACTATTTTTATAATGATAATAGCAATGCAACCAGGCGCTAGCCAGCGTCTAGTAGTTACTCATATATATATACATATTAGGTGCTGTGGAACTTCCAGCTGTGAAGCGGACACATGCAATAAACTTCATGACCAGTGCTCATAGAAAAAACAAGCATTTTCCTTCTTCTTTAATCCAACTAAACTGGTATCTCCTTTGAACAAAAACAGTTCTTCCAACATCAAAATCATACGTTTCGAGTGTTCAACACTCATCTTCAGTGATGACAAGAAAGGATTTAAGGAACATTATCCTTCAGTTTTCAAAAACATATTTACAAAACAGTTAAGATAAATCATATCACTAATTGTATTAATAAGACATGAAAAGGGGGATACGAATTACTCGTATCAAGACTTTACATTACATATCGAGATAAGAAAATGTAAGGGTTTATGAAAAGTTATTATATAGATTAATACAACAAGTTGAACAGTTCATGTTTGACCTTGAAATCAATTAACAATATTAAACATGTCAAGAGAACTATACTCTAAACGAATTTGAAAAGTAATTTAGTATTGAGAATTTTCTAGACTATAAAAGCCATCATGTAAATATGACAAAACATGCCATTCAAGATAACGTAAATGCCGTCAATTTTGATACAATACATTACTGAATTGCAATAGATTATGACTGAAACACATTCTAGGGAAACATTGGTATTCAATGAAATTACTAGCTTATAAGGTTAAGACTTTGAGTAAACTATGACAAAAAAACGCAAGTCAAGAAATTCATAAAATCATTCAAATCAAAATAACACATTATTGAATACAATACATCATTACAATTGAAACATATTATAATGAAACTTTTGTAATGACGTGACATTTAATGGAGAAAACTTGAGCTGAAATGGGACGAAATTACGATCAAAGCCCCTGGCGTCATCAAGGCAAAACCGTCAAGATCAAACTCGGCAAATACTATATATAAACCTTGGATATGGGAATTTTACACACTTATCTCGAAACTAGGGATGTTAATTAATACATTGGTAACAATAATACAGAATGCTAACCATAATTATTACTAAAAAACTACTGAGAGAGCTGGTCAGTAACGATCCTTGTCTAAACTCAATGAAGAAAGGCCTCTGAGCGGGCAAATGACAAGAGCGCTCCAGCCTGCACAAAATGTCCGAAAAGGTAAACTTGAGTGAACAATTCTAGGGGGACTACTTTAAAATTTCAATATCAATGGAGGAGAGATATTCATTTAAGTTTGGTTTTAATGTCCAAATCCAAATGCTTCCCAAAATGTTAAGGTCTAAATCACATTGGGACGAGTCAAGAATTTCAAAATTGTTATAAGAGAAAGGAATGATGCCTGATTGAAGACTTAGTAGGGCTTGAGAGCTTTAAATTCTTATTTCTGTATGAAAAACCTGTATGGTCTTCCATGCGCATAAAGAAATTA
>NC_091550.1:26198517-26223517 GCF_042767895.1 Penaeus vannamei | reverse complement strand
TCTTTGCATGTTTAATATTGTTAATTGATTTCAAGGTCAAACATGAACTGTTCAACTTGCTGTATTAATCTATATAATAACTTTTCATAAACCCTTACATTTTCTTATCTTGATATGTAATGTAAAGTCTTGATACGAGTAATTCGTATCCCCCTTTTCATGTCTTATTAATACAATACAGTGATATGATTTATCTTAACTGTTTTGTAAATATGTTTTTGTAAATTGAAGGATAATGTTCCTTGTATCCTTTCTTGTCATCACTGAAGATGAGTGTTGAACACTCGAAACGTATGATTTGGATGTTGGAAGAACTGTTTTTGTTCAAAGGAGATACCAGTTTAGTTGGATTAAAGAAGAAGGAAAATGCTTTGTTTTTTTCTATGAGCACTAGTCATGAAGTTTATTGCATGTCTCCGCTTCACAGCTGGAAGTTCCACGGCACCTAATATGTATATATATATATATATATGAGTAAGTACTAGACGCTGGCTAGCGCCTGGTTGCATTGCTATTATCATTATAAAAATAGTTATGATGATGAAAATAGCTATAATGATTAGTATAATAATCATTATAACTGCAATAATGATAATAATAATGATGATAATCATGATGATAATGACTATAATCATAAGAATAATGACAGTAATGATGGTAATGATAGTAATGATAATAATTATTATCTAGTCCATTTATGATGAAATAAAGGCTAAAAATAATAAAATCCCAAAAGTCGAAAAAAAAACGCAAAACCTAGCGTATTACAGCCTTATGAGAGAAATGTCGAAAAAAAACCTTTTCGCTTTCTATTCGAAATTACGAGGATTTTAACATTTTATGCAATAATGATGATAATTATGATGATGACAATGAGAATGACAATAATAATGATAATGATAAAATCATAATTATAATGATAATTTTGATAATTACTGCAATAATAGCAATAATCAACTCTATTCCAATAATAATGACAATAGAAATAATAATATCATTATCATTGTCATTATAATTATTACTATTGTCATTATTATTTCTAAAATTATCATTATTGCTATTATCATTATAAAAATAGTTATGATGATGAAAATAGCTATAATAATGAGCCTAGTAATCATTATAACTGCAATAATCATGATAATAATGATGATAATCATGATAATGACTATAATGATAATAATCATAAAAATAATGACAGTAATGATAATAATGATAATAATTATTATCCAATCCATTTATAATGAAATAAAGGCCAAAAGTAATAAAATCCCAAAAGTCGAAAAAACGACAAAATCTAGCGTATTACAGCCTTTTCAGAGAAAGGTCGAAAAAAAACCTTTTTCGCTTTTTATTGGTAATTATGAGGATTTTAACATTAATTCAGGTAATTGTGATGATTTTCATGATAATTCCTTCATTATATGCAATAATGATGATAATTATGATGATAATGACAATAATAATGATAATAATGATAAAATCATAATTGTAATGATAATTTTGATAATTACTGTAATAATAGCAATAATCAACTCTATTCCAATAATTTTTGAGACTAATAATGACAATAGAAATAATAAAAACATCTTTATCATTGTCACTATAATTATTACTATTGTCATTATTATTTCTAAAATAATCATTATTGCCATTATTATTATAAAAATAGTTATGATGATGAAAATAGCTATAATAATGAGCATAATAATCATTATAACTGCAATAATGATAATAATCATGATGACAATGACTATAATGATAATAATCATAAGAATAATAACAGTAATGATAATATTGATGATAATCATTATTATCCAGTCCATTTATAATGAAACAAAGGCCAAAAGTAATAAAACCCCAAAATGATGATAATGATGGCATTAATGATAATAATGATGATTATCATTATAAAGCCCATGCATAATGAAAAAAGGCTAAAAGTATAAAAATTCCCAAAAGGCGAAAAAACACCGAAATCATGCGAGATTTAGCCTTTTGAGAGAATGGTCGACAAACCCCCTTTTCGAGTTTAAGGGATAATTATGATGATTTTTGCAATGATTCTGCTAATTATGATGATTTTGATGACAATCCCATTAATAATGACAATAATAATGACATTAAGAATAAAAATTCCCAAAAGGCGAAAAAACACCGAAATCATGCGAGATTTAGCCTTTTGAGAGAATGGTCGACAAACCCCCTTTTCGAGTTTAAGGGATAATTATGATGATTTTTGCAATGATTTTGCTAATTATGATGATTTTGATGACAATCCCATTAATAATGAACATAATAATGACATTAATTTTGATAATTATGACATTAATTAAGATAATTATGATAAAGTGATGATTATAATGATAATTTGCGTAATTAATGCAATAATAGCAATAATCGACAATATTCTAATGATTTTCATGACAATAACAATAATAATAACGATAATGATAATAAAAATTTGGGATTTTATTATTTTTGGCCTTTATTTCATTATAAATGGACTAGATAATAATTAGTAAGATCATTATCATTACTGTCATTATTCTTATGATTATTATCATTGTAGTCATTATCATCATGATCATCATTATTATTATAATTATTGCAGTTATAATAATTATTATGCTAATTATTATAGCTATTTTCATCATCATAACTATTTTTATAATGGTAATAGCAATAACGATAATTAAAAAAATAATAATGGCAATAGTAATAATTATAATGACAATGATAATATTATTATTTCTATTGTCATTATTAGTCTGAAAATTATTGGAATATAGTTGATTTTTTCTATTATTGCAGTAATTTTCAAAATTATCATTATAATTATGATTTTATCATTATTATTGTCATTATCATTGTCATTATCATCATCATTATGTGCATATAATGAAGGAATTATCATGAAAATCACCACAATTACCTGAATTAATGTTAAAATCCTCATAATTACAAATAGAAAGCGAAAAAGGGTTTCTAATATGCTAGATTTTGCCGTTTTTTTCGATTTCTGGGATTTTATTACTTTTGGCCTTTATTTCATTATAAATGGACTGGATAATAATTATTATCATCATTATTATCATTACTGTCATTATTCGTATTATTATTATCATTATAGTCATTATCATCGTGATTATCATCATTATTATCATCATTATTGCAGTTATAATGATGATTATACTAATCATTATAGCTATTTTCATCATCATAACTATTTTCATAATGATAATAGCAATGCAACCAGGCGCTAGTCAGCGTCTAGTACTTACTCATATATATACATATTAGGTGCCGTGGAACTTCCAGCTGTGAAGCGGAGACATGCAATAAACTTCATGACTAGTGTTCATAGAAAAAACAAGCATTTTCCTTCTTCTTTAATCCAACTAAACTGGTATCTCCTTTGAACAAAAACCGTTCTTCCAACATCCAAATCATACGTTTCGAGTGTTCAACACTCATCTTCAGGGATGACAAGAAAGGATACAAGGAACATTATCCTTCAGTTTACAAAAGCATATTTACAAAACAGTTAAGATAAATCATATCACTAATTGTATTAATAAGACATGAAAAGGGGGACACGAATTACTCGTATCAAGACTTTACATTACATATCGAGATAAGAAAATGTAAGTGTTTATGAAAAGTTATTATATAGATTAATACAAGTTGAACAGTTCATGTTTGACCTTGAAATCAATTAACAATATTAAACATGCCAAGAGAACTATACCCTAAACGAATTGGAAAAGTAATTTAGTATTGAAAATTTTCTAGACTATAAAAGCCATCATGTAAATATGACAAAACATGCCATACTCATAAAATCATTCAAATCAAAATAACACATTATTGAATACAATACATCATTACAATTTAATCTTTTGTAATGACGTGACATTTAATGGAGAAAACTTGAGCTGAAATGGGACGAAATTACGATCAAAGCCCCTGGTGTCATCAAGGCAAAACCGGCAAGATCAAACTCGGCAAATACTATATATAAACCTTGAATATGGGAATTTTACACACTTATCTCGAAACTAGGGATGTTAATTAATACATTGGTAACAATAATACAGAATACTAACCATAATTATTACTAAAAAACTACTGAGAGAGCTGGTCAGTAACGATCCATGTCTAAACTCAATGAAGAAAGGCCTCTGAGTGGGCAAATGACAAGAGCGCTCCAGCCTGCACAAAATGTCCGAAAAGGTAAACTTGAGTGAACAATTCTAGGGGGACTATTTTAAAATTTCAATATCAATGGAGGAGAGATATTCATTTAAATTTGGTTTTAATGTCCAAATCCAAATGCTTTCCAAAATGTTAAGGTCTAAATCACATTGGGACGAGTCAAGAATTTCAAAATTGTTATAAGAGAAAGGAGTGATGCCTGATTGAAGACTTAGTAGGGCTTGAGAGCTTTAAATTCTTTTTTCTGTATGAGAAACCTGTATGATCTTCCATGCGCATAAAGAAATTGCGGGTTGTTTTACCCACATAGATAGCATTACAGCTATCACACGAGAACTTATATACAATGGAAGAGCATAGAGCAGTGGGTATTCTGTCTTTGAATTTGAAAAAAAATTACCAATATTTGTGGAGGTTGTGTATACAATTTTCAGTTTTACAGTACTGTATTTATTATGGACAATCCTACATAATTTTCTCCCAAGACTATGACTTAATGAACCCAGATATGGCAATTTCATGTATATAATATCCTTTGAGACAGATAGGGGGGTAGACTGTGGTGAGACTAGTTTATTAACAGTTGAAATTTAGAGGGAAACTATTTAATTTAAGGATGCTGATGATAAATTCAACCTCTTGGTGGAAAATGTGATAATTCTTGGATATCTTAAAGGCCCTATATATTAAAATTGAAACTAGGTTGCCTTTATATTTAATGGGAATGTAAGAACTGAATTTTGTAGTGAGGCCAGTGTAAGTTGGTTTCCTGTACACTGATGTAGTAAAATAATTATTGCCACGAGAAATGTTAATAACCAGAAAGGGTAGACTGCCATTAGATTCCACTTCATGAGTAAATTTTATATTAGGGTGTTTATCATTTAGATAATTTTAAAATAATGTACTATGATCACTGGACCTGAATAGTAACAAGGTATCATCTACATAGCGAAAATATTTGCAAGGTTTAAAGGAGGTGGGACAATCTTATAGCCAAATTTTCTCATAATGACATAACAATGTTAATTATCCTTATTGCTATTATCAATATAAAAATAGTTATGATGATGAAAATAGCTATAATAATAACCATAATAATCATTATAACTGCAATAATGATGATAATCATGATGATAATGACTATAATGATACTAATCATAAGAATAATGACAGTAATGATAATAATGATGATAATAATTATTATCCAGTCCATTTATAATGAAATAAAGGCCAAAAGTAATAAAATCCCATAAGTCGAAAAAAGGCAAAATCTAGCCTTTTGAGAGAAAAGTCGAAAAAAAACCTTATTCGCTTCTTATTGGTAATTATGAGGATTTTAAAATTAATTCAGGTAATTGTGATAATTTTCATGATAATTCCTTCATTATATGCAATAATGATGATAATGAAAATGATAATGACAATAATAATAATAATAATGATAAAATCATAATTATAATGATAATTTTGATGATTACTGCAATAATAGCAATAATCAGATCTATTCCAATAATTTTCAGATTATTAATGACAATAGAAATAAGAATATCATTATCATTGTCATTATAATTATTACAATTCTTATTATTTCCAAAATTATCATTATTGCAATTATCATTATATAAATAGTTATGATGATGAAAATGACTATAATAATGAGCATATTAATCATCATAACTGAAATAAATATGATAATGATGATAATGAAATCTAGTGTATTACAGCCTTTTGAAAAAAACGTCGAAAAAAAACCTTTTCGCTTTTTATTGGTAATTATGAGAATTTTAACATTAATTCAGGTAATTGCGATGATCCTCATGATAATTCCTTCATTAAATGCAATAATGAAGATAATTATGATGATAATGACAATAATAATGATGAAATCATAATTATGATGATAATAACAATGATAATGACAAAAATAAGGATAAAATCATAATTATAATGATAATTTTGATAATTACTGCAATAATAGATAATAATCAACTCTATTCCAATAATTTTCAGACTAATAATAATAGAAATAATAATATCATTCTAATTGTCATTATAATTTATACTATTGTCATTATTATTTCTAAAATTATCATTATTGTTATTATCATCATAGAAATAATTATGATGATGAAAATAGCTATAATAATTAGCATAATAATTATAACTGCAATAACGATGATAATAATGATGATAATCATGATGACAATGACTATAATGATAATAATCATAAGAATAATGACAGTAATGATAATAATGATGATAATAATTATTATTCAGTCCATTTATAATGAAATAAAGGCCAAAAGTAATAAAATACCAAAAGTCGAAAAAAACGGCAAAATCTAGCGTATTACAGCCTTTTGAGAGAAAAGTCGAAAAAAAACTCTTTTCACTTTTTATTGGTGAGTATGAGGATTTTAACATTAATTCAGGTAATTGTGATGATTTTCATGATAATTCCTTCATTATATGCAATAATGATGATAATAATGATGATAATGACAATAATTAACTCTATTCCAATAATTTTCAGACTAATAATGACAATAGAAATAATAATAACATCATTATCATTTTCATTATAATTACCTAATCTAACCTAAGCAAATTCGAGCTAATGTAACCTAACCTCCATTAAAAAAAATTAATATAAACCTTATGTAAGAAAACGAAATTTGGACTCTTCTCATCAAAGCTGAGCCTAACCTAATCTAACCAAGTTCCAGCTAGTGTAACCTAACCTCCATTAAACTGATTTAATATAAACTTTTTGTAAGAAAACGAAATTTGGCCTCTCCTCATCAAAGCTGAGCCTAGCCTAACCTAACCTAACGTAACCTAACCTAACCTAACCAAATTCCAGGAAATGTAACTTAACCTCCATTAAACTGGTTTAATATAAACCTTATGTAAGAAAACGAAATTTGGACTCTCCTCATCAAAGCTGAGCCTAACCTAACCTAACCAAATTCCAGCTAATGTAACCTAACCTCCGTTAAACTGATTTAATATAAACCTGATGTAAGAAAACAAAATTTGGACTCTCCTTATCAAAGCTGAGCCTAATCTAACCTAACCTAAACTAAGCAAATTCCAGCTTATGTAACCTAACCTCCATTAAACTGGTTTAATATAAACCTTATGTAAGAAAACGAAATTTGGACTCTCCTCATCAAAGCTGAGCATAACCTAACCTAACCTAACCTAACCTAACCTAACCTAACCAAATTCCAGGAAATGTAACCTAACCTCAATTAAACTGATTTAATATAAACCTCATGCAAGAAAACGAAATTTGGACTCTCCTCATCAAAGTTGAGCCTAACCTAACCTAACCTAACCAAATTCCAGCTAATGTAACCTAACCTCCGTTAAACTGATTTAATTTAAACCTTATGTAAGAAAACGAAATTTGAACTCTCCTCATCATGGCTGAGCCTAACCTAACCTAACCAAACGAAATTCCAGCTAGTGTAACCTAACCTCCATTAAACTGATTTAATATAAACCTTATGTAAGAAAACAAAATTTGGACTCTCCTCATCAAAGCTGAGCCTAACCTAACCTAACATAACCAAGCGAAATTCCAGCTAATGTTACCTAACCTCCATTAAACTGATTTGATATAAACCTTATGTAAGAAAACGAAATTTGGACTCTCCTCATAACAGCCGAACCTAACCTAACCTAACCTAATCTAACCTAACCAAATTCCAGCAAATTAACCTTACCTCCATTAAACTGATTTGATATAAACATTATATAAGAAAACGAAATTTGGACTCTCCTCATCAAAGCAGAGCATCACTTAACCTAACCTAATCTAACCTAACCAAATTCCAGCTAATGTAAAATAACCTCCATTAAACTGATTTAATATAAACCTTATGTAAGAAAACGAAATTTGGACCCTACTCATCAAAGCTGAGCCTAACCTACCCTAACCAAATTCCAGCAAATGTAACCTAACTTCCATTAAACTGGTATAATATAAACCTTTGTAAGAAAACGAAATTTGGACTCCCCTCATCAAAGCCTAATCTAACCTAAACATAAACTAACCTAACCTAACCAAATTCCAGTAATGTAACCTAACCTCCATTAAACTGATTTAATATAAACCTTATGTAAGAAAACGAAATTTGGACTCTCCTCATCAGAGCTGAGCCAAACCTAACCTAACCCTAACCTAACCAAATTTATGCTAATGTAACCTAACCTCCATCAAATTGATTTAATATAATTCTTATGCAAGAAAACGAAATTTGGACCCTACTCATCATAGCTGAGCCTAAACTGACCTAACCTAACCTAACCTAACCAAATTCCAGCAAATGTAACCTAGCCTCCATTAAACAGGTTTAATATAAACCTTATGTAAGAAAACGAAATTTCGACTCTCCTCATTAAAGAATAATCTAACCTAACCTAACCTAACCAAATTCCAGCTAATGTAACCTAACCTCCATTAAACTGGTTTGATTTAAACCCTATGTAAGAAAACGAAATTTGGACTCTCCTCATCAAAGCTGAGCCTAACCTAACCTAACCTAACCTAACCAAATTCCAGCTAATGTAACCTAGCCTCCATTAAACTGATTTAATATAAACCTTATGTAAGAAAACGAAATTTGGACTCTCCTCATCAAAGCTGAGCCTAACCTAACCTAACCTAACCTAACTAAATCCCATCTAATGTAACCTAACCTACATGTAACTGATTTAATATAAACGTTTTGTTAGAAAACGAAATTTGGACTCTTCTCATTAAAGCTGAGCCTAACCTAACCTAACTTAACCTAACCAAATTCAAGCAATGCAACCTAACCTCCATTAAACTGATCTAATATAACCCTTATGTAAGAAATCGAAATTTGAACTCTCCTCATCAAAGCTGAGCCTAACCTAACCTATCGTAACCTAACGAAATTCCAGCTAACGTAACCTAACCTCCATTAAACTGTTTTAATATAAATATTATGTAAGAAAACGAAATTTGGACTCTCCTCATCAAAGCTGAGCCTAACCTAACCTAACCAAATTGCAGCTAATGTAACCTAACCTCTAATAAACTGATTTAATATAAACCTTATGTAAGAAAAGGAAATGTGGACTCTCCTCATCAAAGCTGAGCCTAACCTAACCTAACCTAACCTAACCAAGTTCATGCTAATGTAAACTAACCTCCATTAAACTGATTTAATATAAACCTTATGTAAGAAAACGAAATTTGGACTCTCCTCATAAAAGCTGAGCCTAACTTAACTTAGCCTAACCTATCCTAACCTAACCAAATTCCAGTTAATGTAACCTAACCTCTTTTAAACTGATTTAATATAAACCTTATGTAAGAAAACGAAATTTGGACTCTTCTCATCAAAGCCTAACGTAACATAACCTAACCTAACCTAACCTAACCAAATTCCAGCTAATGTAACCTAAACTCCATTAAATTGATTTAATATAAACCTTATGTAAGAAAACGAAATTTGGACTCTCCTCATCAGAGCTGAGCCTAACCTAACCTAACCTAACCAAATTATAGCTAATGTAACCTAACCTCCATTAAACTGGTTTAATTTAAACCTTATGTAAGAAAACGAAATTTCGACTCTCCTCATCAAAGCTGAGCCTAACCTAACGTAACCTAACCAAATTCCAGTTAATGTAATCTCACGTCCATTAAACTGATTTAATATAAACCTTATGTAAGAAAACGGAATTTAGACTCTCCTCATCAAAGGTAAGCCTAACATAACCTAACCTAACCAAATTCCAGCTAATGTAACCTAACCTCCAGTAAACTTATTTAATATAAACTTTATGTAAGAAAAGGAAATTTGGACTCTACTCATCAAAACTGAGCCTAACCTAACCTAACCTAACCTAACCAAATTCCAGCTAATGTAACCTAACCTCCATTAAAATGATTTAATATAAACCTTATGTAAGAAAACGAAATTTGGACTCTTCTCATCAAAGCTGAGCCTAACCTAACCTAACCTAACCTAACCAAATTGCAGATAATGTAACCCATTAAACTGATTTAATATAAACCTTATGTAAGAAATCGAAATTTGAACTCTCCTCATCAAAGTTGAGCCTAACCTAACCTAACGTAACCTAACCAAATTCCAGCTAATGTAACCTAACCTCTAATAAACTGATTTAATATAAAACTTATGTAAGAAAACGAAATTTAGACTCTCCTCATCAAAGCTGAGCCTAACCTAACCTAACCAAATTCCAGCTAATGTAACCTAACCTCTAATAAACTGATTTAATATAAAGCTTATGTAAGAAAACGAAATTTGGACTCTCCTCATCAAAGCTCAGTCTAACCTAACCTAGCCTAACCTAACTAAATTACAGCTAATGTAACCTAAACTCCATGAAACTGATTTAATATAGACCTTATGTAAGAAAACGAAATTTGGACTCTCCTCATCAAAGCTGAGCCTAACCTAACCTAACGTAACCTAACCAAATTCCAGCTAATGTAACCTAACCTCTAATAAACTGATTTAATATAAACCTTGTGTAAGAAAACGAAATTTGGACTCTCCTCATCAAAGCTCAGCCTAACCTAACCTAGCCTAACCTAACTAAATTACAGCTAATGTAACCTAACCTCCATGAAACTGATTTAATATAAACCTTATGTAAGAAAACGAAATTTGGACTCTCCTCATCAAATCTGAGCCTAACCTAACCTAACGTAACCTAACCAAATTCATGCTAATGTAACCTAACCTCCATTAAACTGATTTAATATAAACCTTATGTAAGAAAACGAAATTTGGACTTTCCTGATCAAAGCTGAGCCTAACCTAACCTAACCTAACTAAATCCCATCTAATGTAACCTATCCTCAATTAAATTCATTTCTTATAAACCTTATGTAAGAAAACGAAATTTCGACCCTACTCATCAAAGCTGAGCCTAACTTAACTTAACCTAACCTAATCTAACCTAACCAAATTCAAGGTAATGTAACCTAAACTCTATTAAACTGATTAAATATAAGCCTTATGTAAGGAAACGAAATTTGAACCCTACTCATCAAAGCTGAGCCTAACCTAACCTAACCTAACCAAATTCCAGCAACTGTAACCTAACCTCCATTAAACTGGTTTAATATAAACCTTATGTAAGAAAACGAAATTTGGACTCTCCTCATCAAAGCCTAACCTAACCTAACCTAACCTAACCTAACCAAATTCCAGTAATGTAACCTAACCTCCATTAACCTGATTTAATATAAACCTTATGTAAGAAAACGAAATTTGGACTCTCCTCATCAAAGCTGAGCCTAACCTAACCTAACGTAACCTAACCAAATTCCAGGAAATGTAACCTAACATCCATTAAACTAGTTTAATATAAACCTTATGTAAAAAAAAATCATGCTAATGTAACCTAACCTCCATTAAACTGATTTAATATAAACCTTATGGAAGAAAAGGAAATTTGGACTCTCCTCAACAAAGCTGAGCCTAAACTAACCTAACCTAACCTAACCAAATTCCAGGAAATGTAACCTAACATCCATTAAACTAGTTTAATATAAACCTTATGTAAAAAAAAAAAAAAAAATGAAATTTGGACTCTCCTCATCAAAGCTGAGCCTAACGTAACCTAACTTAACGTAACCAAATTCAAGCTAATGTAACCTAACCTCCATTAAACTGATTTAATATAGACCTTATATAAGAAAACAACATTTTTACTCCCCTTATCAAAGCTGAGCCTAACCTAACCTAAACTAACCAAATTCATGCTAATGTAACCTAACCTCCATTAAACTGATTTAATATAAACCTTATGTAAGAAAACGAAATTTGGACTCTCCTCATCAAAGCTGAGCATAACCTAACCTAACCTAACCTAACCTAACCAAATTCCAGGTAATGTAACCTAACCTCCATTAAACTGATTTAATATAAACCTTATGTAAGAAAACGAAATTTGGACTCTCCTAATCAAAGCTGAGCCTAACCTAACCTAACCTAACATAACATAACCAAATTCCAGATAATGTAACCTAAACTCCATTAAACTGATTAAATATAAACCTTATGTAAGGAAACGAAATTTGAACCCTACTCATCAAAGCTGAGCCTAACCTAACCTAACCTAACCAAATTCCAGATAATGTAACCTAAGGGCATCCTGAGGAATTCGAAGAGGCCGAAAGGTGTATTGACGGCCGTCTTGGGGATGTCCTCCTCAGCGATCGGGATTTGGTGGAAGGCCCGCACGAGGTCGATCTTGGAAAAGACTGTACAGCCAGACAGCTCGTGGGAGGAGTGCAGGCGCGGTAGAGGGTATCTGTCGGGGGCGGTGATCGTATTCAGGTGACGGTAATCACCGCACGGGCGCCAGTCACCGTCCCTCTTCTTCACCAGATGCAGAGGGGCCGCCCATTGACTGCTGGAAGGGCGTATAATCCACAACCGTATCATATGGTCGAACTCCGCCCTAGCACTGCGACATCTGTCGGGGGCGAGCGGACGGCAGCGAGAATGGGCAGGAGGACCGTGGGTCACGATATGGTGACGGACTTCATGCCGTGGTTGGGTGGCCCGGTTGATCGGCTTGGTCAAGGCCGGGAACTCACGCAGGATGTTCTTGAAGGCGCAGGTCCTGGGAAGCACTGTATATATTAGGAGGGTACTTACCAGAGCCGGAGCAGCGTGTGTGCGGGCCCCGGATTGGTGGATTAGGGCCATACCTTGAAGATCAACCGTCAGACCGTAGTGCGCCAAGAAATCGGCGCCGATGATGGGGTGTGGGACGTTGGTGACGAGGAAGATCCATTGGAATCGTTGGGCGGGCCCGCCTTCCAGCGAGAGGGTCCTCGAACGCTCGCCGTAAGTGTTGATGGGCGATGTGTTGGTAGCTTCCAGAGTGCGGGAGGAGGGGAAGCGTTTATCCCTGTGGGAGGCCGGGAGGAGGCTGACCTCGGCCCCTGTGTCGACGAGGAAATGTAGGGAGGAGGAGGCATCTCGGACGTACAATAAACGCCTCCGAGGTCCGCGAAAGACAGGCGCGCCCAGTTTCCGCGGCTTCCTCCACTCTTTGCGCGGCGGTGAAGGAACGCGGAAGCGAGGATGGCGGTTGGGCGTTGCAGAGCGCCTGATGTCCCGTTCAAAGCGTGGTGGCAAAGGGGTGCGAAAGCGAGGCCGGGAGTGAGAACGTTTCTGTGTGGATATCTTCTGCACAGCCTCGGATAGTGTGGCGACATGGGCTGCAAGGGCTCCCAACGTCACGGCGGAGGTGGTGGTTGCGACAGACACTGTTGCTATTGACGATGTGGGTGCCCTAGCTACAAGCATCGCGTCGGCTTGCAGGGCAAGTTGCTCCAATGGGGCGTCTGACACCAGCAGGATTTGCTGGATATCAGCAGGCAGCCGCTTGAGGAAGAGGGAGCGCATGACGTCAGGTGGGAGTGTAGTGCCGGTGCGGGTGAGGAGGCGCTGGAAGTGGTGAAGGATTTCTGTGGGGGTACGGTTGTCCGCGGCGTCAGACGACAGGAAGGAGCTTAACGCGGTCAGAGGGTTAGGTGCTGCTCGCCTAAGAATGGCCTCCTTAAGCTCGTCGTAAGTGGCGTACCGATGATTATGCAGGAGGTCGCCGACTGTCAGAAGGAATTCTGGCGGGAGGTTAGTGACCAGCAGGCGGAATTTAGTGGTCTGGGTGGTTATATTCCTGAGGAAGAATTCCTGCTCCACTTGAAAAAACCATTCCGGCAGGCTGGCCAGAGAGCAGGCTGATAGCATACTGTGTTGCTGACATCTTGTGTAAAAACTTGGTTCACTCCGAGGGTCACCAGTGTAGAGGTTAAGAAACCAAACTGGATTTTTATCTCTTTATTTTGATGAACCAAGTACAAGTGTAGTCAGGTCAACAGCTGAGTGGAGAATGATGATTCTGCCTAAGTACTAAGTGTGTAAAGAAGAGGGGGGAAGGAAGAGTGGGGATAGGATAAGGATAAGGAGGAGGAAAATGAATTTTAGTAGAAGAAAAAGGAGCCGGGGCTTGACCCAGCATGCAGGGTAAAGATCTTGGTAATATCTGTAGTGGGTTTGTTGAAAGAGGAAAAGGATCGAGGGGCCCAGCGCCATCGGCAGCCTCGCGTGTCCACCGCGCGTCCACACCTCGCGAGATCGTGCGGCGAGGCAAGGCCGCGACTCGTGGCGCGGGGAATACCCCGCGACCTTGAGCGCGGCTCGCCCCACCACATTTTTCCCACGGGGCGTGGAGCCTCGCTATGGCGAACACGGAGCCTCTCGGCTAACTGAGGGGGAGGGGAGAGAAGTTAGCAGGTTTTTGGCGCCCTCTGGGGTGTGCTCTAGGCACGGCCTCTTCGGCCGTGGCTCCTGGGCTGTCCCTCGGCTAACCATCACTGCTGAAGCGGGGTGAAGCTCGGGTGAGGCCGCGAGGCAAGGGCAAATTATGACATTATGACATTAATGATAATAATGATGATGATAATCATTATAAAGCCCATCCACAATGAAAAAAATCCCAAAAGTCGAAAAAAAAACGCCGAAATGTAGCGATATATAGCCTTTTGAGGGAATGGTCGACAAACCCCCTTTTTCGAGTTTAAGGGATAATTATGATGATTTCTGCAATGATTCTGCTAATTATGATGATTTTGATGACAATCCCATTAATAATGACATTAATTATGATAATTATGACATTAATTAAGATAATTATAATATAATGGTAATTATAATGATAGTTTGTGTAATTAATGCAATAATAGCAATAATCGACAATATTCTAATGATTTTCATGACAATAACAATAATGATAACGATAATGATAATAAAAATAATCATTGATATAATCATAATATCGCTATTATTGTTATTATAATTGTTATTATTGTTGTTATTATTTCTAAAATTATCATTATTATTATTATCATTATAAAAATAGTTATAATGAGGGAAATGACATCAGTAATTAAGATAATAACTATTATAATGATTATATTAAGGGTAATTATGGCGATAATGACATAATGATAATGATGACATTAATGATAATAATGATGATGATAATCATTATAAAGCCCATCCATAATGAAAAAAGGCTAAAAGTATAAAAATCCCAAAAGTTGAAAAAAAACGCCGAAATCTAGCGATATATAGCCTTTTCAGAGAATGGTCGACAAACCTCCTTTTTCGTTTTTAATTGATAATTATGATGATTTCTGCATTGGTTCTCCTAATTATGTTGATTTTCATGACAATGCCATTAATAATGACAATAATAATGACATTAATTATGATAATTATGACATTAATAAAGATAATTATAATATAATGATAATTATAATGATAATTTGCGTAATTACAGCGATAATAGCAATAATCGACAATATTCTCAGGATTTTCATGACAATAACAATAATAATAACGATAATGATAATAAAAATAATCATTGAAATAATCATAATATCCCTGATAATTATGACATTAATTAAGATAATTATGATATAATGATAATTATAATGATAATTTGCTTAATTGATGCAATAATATATATAATCGACATTATTCTAATGATTTTCATGACAATAACAATAATAACGATAATGATAATAAAAATAATCATTGAAATAATCATAATATCGCTATTATTGTTATTATAATTGTTATTATTGTTGTTATTATTTCTAAAATTATCATTATTGTTATCATTATAAAAATAGTTATAGTGAGGGAAATGACATCAATAATTAAGATAATAACTATTACAATGATTATATTAAGGGTAATTATGGCGATAATTACTATAATGATGAAAATGATGACATTAATGATAATAATGATGATGATAATTGTAGTGTACGGCTGTGTACGTCCCGAGTTTTAAGGATAATAATAATCATTATTATCATTACTGTCGTTATTCTTATGATTATTATCATTATAGTCATTATCATCATGGTTATTATCATTATTATTATTATAATTGCAGTTATAATGATCATTATGCTAATTATTATAGCTATTTTCATCATCATAACTATTTTAATGATAATAGCAATAATGATAATTTTAGAAATAATAGTAATTATTATAATGACAATGATAATGATGTTATTATTATTTCTGTTGTCATTATTAGTCTGAATAGCGTTGATTATTGCTATTATTGCAGTACTTATCAATGTTATCATTATGATTATTATTTTATCATTATTATAATTTTTATTGCCATTATCATTGTCATTATCATCACAATTATCATCATTATTGCATATTATGAAGGAATTATCATGAAAATCATCACAATTACCTGAATTAATGTTAAAATCCTCATAATTACCAATAAAAAGCGAAAAAGCTTTTTTTTTCGACGTTTCTCTCAAAAAGCTGTAATACGCTAGATTTTGCCGTTTTATTCGACTTTTGGGTTTTTATTACTTTTGGCCTTTATTTCATTATGAATGGACTGGATAATAATTATTATCATCATTGTTATCATTACTGTCATTATTCTTATGATTATTATCATTATAGTCATTATCATCATGATTATCATCATTATTATCATTACCATTGCTGTCATAATGATTATTATGCTAATTATTATAGCTATTTTCATCACCATAACAATTTTTATAATGATAATAGCAATAATGGTAATTTTAGAAATAATAATGACAATAGTAATAATTATAATGACGATTATATTATTATTTCTATTGTAATTATTAGTCTGAAAATTCTTAGAATAGAGTTGATTATTGCTATTATTGCAGTAATTATCAAAATTATCTTTATAATTATGAATTTATCATTATTATCATTATTATTGTCATTATCATCATTATTGCATATAATGAAGGAATTATCATGAAAAAAATCACAATTACCTGAATTAGTGTTAAAATCCTCATAATTACCAATAAAAAGCGAAAGAGTTTTTTTTTCGACGTTTCTCTCAAAAGGCTGTAATAGGCAAGATTTTGCCGTTTTCTTTCGACTTCTGGGATTTTAATACTTTTGGCCTTTATTTCATTATAAATGGACTGGATAATAATTATTATCATCATTGTTATCATTACTGTCATTATTCTTATGATTATTATCATTATAGTCATTATCATCATGATTATTATCATTATAGTCATTATCATCATGATTATTATCATTATCATTATTAATGCAGTTATAATGATTATTATGCTAATTATTATAGCTATTTTCCTTATCATAACTATTTTTATAATGATAATAGCAATAATGATAATTTTTGAAATAATAATGACAATAGTAATATAATGACAATGATAATGATATTATTATTTCTATTGTCATTATAAGTCTGAAAATTATTGGATTGGGGTTGATTATTACTATTATTGCAGTAATTATCTAAATTATTATAATTATAATTTTATCATTATTATCATTATTATTGTCATTACCATTGTCATTATCATTATAATTATCATCATTATTGCATATAATGAAGGAATTACTATGAAATTATCATAATTACTTGAAATAATGTTGAAATCATAATTATTATAATTAAAAAGCAAAAATGTTTTTTTTCTCGACGTTTCTCTCAAAAGGCTAGATTTTGCCATTTTTTCGACTTCTGGGATTTTATTACTTTTGGCCTTTATATCATTATAAATGGACTGGATAATAATTATTATCATCATTATTATCATTACTGTCATTATTCTCATGATTATTATCAAAATAGTCATTATTATCATGATTATCATCATTATTATCATCATTATTGCAGTTATAAAGATTATTATGCTAATTATTATAGCTATTTTCATCATCAAAACTATTTTTATAATGATAATTTAAAAAATAATAATGACAATAGGAATAATTATAATGACAATGATAATGATAGCATTATTTCTATTGTCATTATAAGTCTGAAAATTATTGGAATAGAGTTAATTATTGCTATTATTGCAGTAATTATCAAAATTATAATTATAATTATGATTTTATCATTAGTATCATTGTTATTGTCATTATCATTGTCATTATCATCATAATCATCATTATTGCATATAATGAAGGAATTATCAAGAAAATCATCACAATTACCTGAATTAATGTTGAAATGCTAATAATTACCAATAAAAAGCGAAAAGGTTTTTTTTCGACGTTACTCTCAAAAGGCGAAAACGAAAAACGTTTTTTTTTCGAAGTTTCTCTCAAAAGGCTGTAAAACGCTAGATTTTGCCCCTTTTTCGACTTCTGGGGTTTTATTACTTTTGGCCTTTGTTTCATTATAAATGGACTGGATAATAATTATTATCATCATTATTATCATTACTGCCATTATTCTTATGATTATTATCATTATAGTCATTGTCATCATGATTATTATCATTATTGCAGTTATAATGATTATTATGCTCATTATTATAGCTATTTTCATCATCATAACTATTTTTATAATAATAATGGCAATAATGATTATTTTAGAAATAATAATAACAATAGTAATAATTATAATGACAATGATAAAGATGCTTTTATTATTTCTATTGTCATTATTAGTCTAAAAAATTATTGGAATAGAGTTGATTATTGCTATTATTACAGTAATTATCAAAATTATCATTACAATTATGATTTTATCATTATTATCATTGTTATTGTCATTATCATCATAATTATCATCATTATTGCATATAATGAAGGAATTATCATGAAAATCATCACAATTACCTGAATTAATGTTAAAATCCTCATAATTACCAATGAAAAGTGAAAAAGTTTTTTTTTCGACTTTTCTCTGAAAAGGCTGTAATACAATAGATTTTGTCGTTTTTTTCGACTTTTGGAATTTTATTACTTTTGGCCTTTATTTCATTATAAATGGATTGGATAATAATTATTATCGTTATTATCATTACTGTCATTATTTTTATGATTATTATCATTATAGTCATGATTATCATCATTATTATCATCATTATTGCAGTTATAATGATTACTAGGCTCATTATTATAGCTATTTTCATCATCATAACCATTTTTATAATGATAATAGCAATAATGATAATTTTAGAAATAATGACAATAGTAATAATTATAATGACAATGCTAATGATATTATTATTTCTATTGTCATTGTTGGTCTGAAAACTATTGGAATAGAGTGTATTATTGCTATTATTGCAGTAATTATCAAAATTATCATTATAATTATGATTTTATCATTATCATTATTATTGTCATTCTAATTGTCATTATCATCCTAATTATCATCATTATTGCATATAATGAAGGAATTATCATGAAAATCATTACAATTACCTGAATTATTGTTAAAATCCTCGTAATTACGAATAAAAAGCGAAAAGGTTTTTTTTCGACATTTCTCTCAGATTTTGCGTTTTTTTCGACTTTTGGGATTTTATTATTTTTGGCCTTTATTTCATCATAAATGGACTAGATAATAATTAGTAAGATCCTTATTATCATTACTATCATTATTCTTATGATTATTATCATTATAGTCATTATCATCATGATCATCATCATTATTATTATCATTATTGCAGTTATAATGATTATTATGCTAATTATTATAGCTATTTTCATCATTATAATTATTTTATGATGATAATATTAATAATGATAATTTTAGAAATAATAATGACAATAGTAATAATTATAATAACAATGATAATGATATTTTTATTTCTATTAATATTATTAGTCTGAAAATTATTGGAATAGAGTTGATTATTACTATTATTGAAGTAATTATCAAAATTATCATTATAATTATGATTTTATCATTAATAATGTCATCATTGTCATTATCATCATAATTATCATCATTATTGCATATAATGAGGGAATTATCAAGAAAATCATCACAATTACCCGAATTAATGTTAAAATCCTCATAATTACCAATAAAAAGCGAAAAAGTTTTTTTTCGACCTTTCTCTGAAAAGGCTGTACTACGCTAGGTTTTTCTGTTTTTTCGACTTCTGGGATTTTACTACTTTTGGCCTTTATTTCATTATAAGTGGACTGGATAATAATTATCATCATTATTATCATTACTGTCATTATTCTTATGATTATTATATTTATAGTCATTATCATCATGATTATCATCATTATTATCATCATTGCCGTTATAATGATTATTATGCTAATTATTATAGCTATTTTCATCATCATAACTATTTTTATAATGATAATAGCAATAATGATAATTTTAGAAATAATAATGACAATAGTAATAATTAAAATGACAATGATAATGATGTTATTATTATTTCTATTGTCATTATTAGTCTGAATCATCATAATTATCATCATTATTGTATATAATGAAGGAATTATGAAAATCATCACAATTACCTGAATTAATGTTAAAATCATCATAATTACCAATAAAAAGTGAAAAAGATTTTTTGGACTTTTGGGGTTTTATAACTTTTGGCCATTATTTCATTATAAATGGACTAGATAATAATTATCATCATCATTATTATCATTACATTCATTATTCTTATGATTATCATCATTATAGTCATTATCATCATGATTATTATCATTATTGCAGTTATACTGATTATTATGCTCATTATCATAGCTATTTTCATCATCATAACTTTTTTTATAATAATAAAGGCAATAATGATAATTTCAAAAATAATAATGACAATAGTAATAATTATAATGACAAAGATAATGATATTATTATTTCTATTGTCATTATAAGTCTGAAAATTATTGGAATAGAGTTGATTATTCCTATTATTGCACTAATTATCAAAATTATCTTAATAATTACTATTTTATCATTAATGAAGGAATTATCATGAAAATCATCACAATTACCTGAATTAGTGTTAAAATCCTCATAATTACCAATAAAAACCGAAAAAGCTTTTTTTTCGACGTTTCTCTCAAAAGGCTGTAATAGAAAAGATTTTGCCGTTTTTTCGACATCTGGGATTTTATTACTTTTCGCCTTCATTTCATTATAAATGGACTGGATAATAATTATTATCATCATTATTATCATTACTCTCATTATTCTTATGATTATTATCATTCTAGTCATTATCATCATGATTATCATCATTATTATCATCATTATTGCAGTTATAATGATTATTATGCTAATTAATATAGCTATTTCCATCATCATAGCTATTTTTATAATGATAATAGCAATAATGATAATTTTTGAAATAATAATGACAATAGTAATAATCATAATGACAATGATAATGATGTTATTATTATTTCTATTGTCATTATTAGTCTGAAAGTTATTGGAATAAAGTTGATTATTGCTATTATTGCAGTAATTATCAATATTATCATTATAATTATAATTTCATCATTATTATCATTATTGTCATTATCATTCTCATTACCATCATAATTATCATTATTGCATATAATGAAGGAATTATCATGAAAATCATCACAATTACCTGAATTAATGTTAAAATCCTCCTAATTACAAATAAAAAGCGAAAAAGGGTTTCATTATCATTGTCATTATCATCAGAATTATCATCATTATTGCATATTATGAAGGAATTATCATGAAAATCATCACAATTACCTGAATTAATGTTAAAATCCTCATAATTACCAATAAAAAGCGAAAAAGCTTTTTTTTCGACGTTTCTCTCAAAAAGCTGTAATACGCTAGATTTTGCCGTTTTATTCGACTTTTGGGTTTTTATTACTTTTGGCCTTTATTTCATTATGAATGGACTGGATAATAATTATTATCATCATTGTTATCATTACTGTCATTATTCTTATGATTATTATCATTATAGTCATTATCATCATGATTATCATCATTATTATCATTACCATTGCTGTCATAATGATTATTATGCTAATTATTATAGCTATTTTCATCACCATAACAATTTTTATAATGATAATAGCAATAATGGTAATTTTAGAAATAATAATGACAATAGTAATAATTATAATGACGATTATATTATTATTTCTATTGTAATTATTAGTCTGAAAATTCTTAGAATAGAGTTGATTATTGCTATTATTGCAGTAATTATCAAAATTATCTTTATAATTATGAATTTATCATTATTATCATTATTATTGTCATTATCATCATTATTGCATATAATGAAGGAATTATCATGAAAAAAATCACAATTACCTGAATTAGTGTTAAAATCCTCATAATTACCAATAAAAAGCGAAAGAGTTTTTTTTCGACGTTTCTCTCAAAAGGCTGTAATAGGCAAGATTTTGCCGTTTTCTTTCGACTTCTGGGATTTTAATACTTTTGGCCTTTATTTCATTATAAATGGACTGGATAATAATTATTATCATCATTGTTATCATTACTGTCATTATTCTTATGATTATTATCATTATAGTCATTATCATCATGATTATTATCATTATAGTCATTATCATCATGATTATTATCATTATCATTATTAATGCAGTTATAATGATTATTATGCTAATTATTATAGCTATTTTCCTTATCATAACTATTTTTATAATGATAATAGCAATAATGATAAGTCACCGTCCCTCTTCTTCACCAGATGCAGAGGGGCCGCCCATTGACTGCTGGAAGGGCGTATAATCCACAACCGTATCATATGGTCGAACTCCGCGTAGCACTGCGACATCTGTCGGGGGCGAGCGGACGGCAGCGAGAATGGGCAGGAGGACCGTGGGTCACAATATGGTGCCGGACTTCATGCCGTGGTTGGGTGGCCCGGTTGATCGGCTTGGTCAAGGCCGGGAACTCACGCAGGATGTTCTTGAAGGCGCAGGTCCTGGGAAGCACTGTATATATTAGGAGGGTACTTACCAGAGCCGGAGCAGCGTGTGTGCGGGCCCCGGATTGGTGGATTAGGGCCATACCTTGAAGATCAACCGTCAGACCGTAGTGCGCCAAGAAATCGGCGCCGATGATGGGGTGTGGGACGTTGGTGACGAGGAAGATCCATTGGAATCGTTGGGCGGGCCCGCCTTCCAGCGAGAGGGTCCTCGAACGCTCGCCGTAAGTGTTGATGGGCGATGTGTTGGTAGCTTCCAGAGTGCGGGAGGAGGGGAAGCGTTTATCCCTGTGGGAGGCCGGGAGGAGGCTGACCTCGGCCCCTGTGTCGACGAGGAAATGTAGGGAGGAGGAGGCATCTCGGACGTACAATAAACGCCTCCGAGGTCCGCGAAAGACAGGCGCGCCCAGTTTCCGCGGCTTCCTCCACTCTTTGCGCGGCGGTGAAGGAACGCGGAAGCGAGGATGGCGGTTGGGCGTTGCAGAGCGCCTGATGTCCCGTTCAAAGCGTGGTGGCAAAGGGGTGCGAAAGCGAGGCCGGGAGTGAGAACGTTTCTGTGTGGATATCTTCTGCACAGCCTCGGATAGTGTGGCGACATGGGCTGCAAGGGCTCCCAACGTCACGGCGGAGGTGGTGGTTGCGACAGACACTGTTGCTATTGACGATGTGGGTGCCCTAGCTACAAGCATCGCGTCGGCTTGCAGGGCAAGTTGCTCCAATGGGGCGTCTGACACCAGCAGGATTTGCTGGATATCAGCAGGCAGCCGCTTGAGGAAGAGGGAGCGCATGACGTCAGGTGGGAGTGTAGTGCCGGTGCGGGTGAGGAGGCGCTGGAAGTGGTGAAGGATTTCTGTGGGGGTACGGTTGTCCGCGGCGTCAGACGACAGGAAGGAGCTTAACGCGGTCAGAGGGTTAGGTGCTGCTCGCCTAAGAATGGCCTCCTTAAGCTCGTCGTAAGTGGCGTACCGATGATTATGCAGGAGGTCGCCGACTGTCAGAAGGAATTCTGGCGGGAGGTTAGTGACCAGCAGGCGGAATTTAGTGGTCTGGGTGGTTATATTCCTGAGGAAGAATTCCTGCTCCACTTGAAAAAACCATTCCGGCAGGCTGGCCAGAGAGCAGGCTGATAGCATACTGTGTTGCTGACATCTTGTGTAAAAACTTGGTTCACTCCGAGGGTCACCAGTGTAGAGGTTAAGAAACCAAACTGGATTTTTATCTCTTTATTTTGATGAACCAAGTACAAGTGTAGTCAGGTCAACAGCTGAGTGGAGAATGATGATTCTGCCTAAGTACTAAGTGTGTAAAGAAGAGGGGGGAAGGAAGAGTGGGGATAGGATAAGGATAAGGAGGAGGAAAATGAATTTTAGTAGAAGAAAAAGCAGCCGGGGCTTGACCCAGCATGCAGGGTAAAGATCTTGGTAATATCTGTAGTGGGTTTGTTGAAAGAGGAAAAGGATCGAGGGGCCCAGCGCCATCGGCAGCCTCGCGTGTCCACCGCGCGTCCACACCTCGCGAGATCGTGCGGCGAGGCAAGGCCGCGACTCGTGGCGCGGGGTATACCCCGCGACCTTGAGCGCGGCTCGCCCCACCACATTTTTCCCACGGGGCGTGGAGCCTCGCTATGGCGAACACGGAGCCTCTCGGCTAACTGAGGGGGAGGGGAGAGAAGTTAGCAGGTTTTTGGCGCCCTCTGGGGTGTGCTCTAGGCACGGCCTCTTCGGCCGTGGCTCCTGGGCTGTCCCTCGGCTAACCATCACTGCTGAAGCGGGGTGAAGCTCGGGTGAGGCCGCGAGGCAAGGGCAAATTATGACATTATGACATTAATGATAATAATGATGATGATAATCATTATAAAGCCCATCCACAATGAAAAAAATCCCAAAAGTCGAAAAAAAAACGCCGAAATGTAGCGATATATAGCCTTTTTCGAGGGAATGG
>NC_091550.1:26166538-26194038 GCF_042767895.1 Penaeus vannamei | reverse complement strand
ACACAACCTCCACAAATATTGGTAATTTTTTCAAATTCAAAGACACAATCCCCACTCCTCTATGCTCTTCCATTGTATATAAGTTCTCGTGTGATAACTGTAATGCTATCTATGTGGGTAAAACAACCCGTAATTTCTTTATGCGCATGGGAGACCATACAGGTTTCTCATACAGAAATAAGAATTTAAAGCTCTCAAGCCCTACTAAGTCTTCAATCAGGCATCACTCCTTTCTCTTATAACAATTTTGAAATTCTTGACTTGTCCCAATGTGATTTAGACCTTAACATTTTGGAAAGCATTTGGATTTGGACATTAAAACCAAACTTAAATGAATATCTCTCCTCCATTGATATTGAAATTTTAAAGTAGTCCCCCTAGAATTGTTCACTCAAGTTTACCTTTTCGGACATTTTGCGCAGGCTGGAGCGCTCTTGTCATTTGCCCGCTCAGAGGCCTTTCTTCATTGAGTTTAGACAAGGATCGTTACTGACCAGCTCTCTCAGTAGTTTTTTAGTAATAATTATGGTTAGTATTCTGTATTTTTGTTACCAATGTATTAATTAACATCCCTAGTTTCGAGATAAGTGTGTAAAATTCCCATATTCAAGGTTTATATATAGTATTTGCCGAGTTTGATCTTGACGGTTTTGCCTTGATGACGCCAGGGGCTTTGATCGTAATTTCGTCCCATTTCAGCTCAAGTTTTCTCCATTAAATGTCACGTCATTACAAAAGTTTCATTATAATATGTTTCAATTGTAATGATGTATTGTATTCAATAATGTGTTATTTTGATTTGAATGATTTTATGAATTTCTTGACTTGCGTTTTTTTGTCATAGTTTACTCAAAGTCTTAACCTTATAAGCTAGTAATTTCATTGAATACCAATGTTTCCCTAGAATGTGTTTCAGTCATAATCTATTGCAATTCAGTAATGTATTGTATCAAAATTGACGGTATTTAAGTTATCTTGAATGGCATGTTTTGTCATATTTACATGATGGCTTTTATAGTCTAGAAAATTTTCAATACTAAATTACTTTTCCAATTCGTTTAGAGTATAGTTCTCTTGACATGTTTAATATTGTTAATTGATTTCAAGGTCAAACATGAACTGTTCAACTTGTTGTATTAATCTATATAATAACTTTTCATAAACCCTTACATTTTCTTATCTCGATATGTAATGTAAAGTCTTGATACGAGTAATTCGTATCCCCCTTTTCATGTCTTATTAATACAATTAGTGATATGATTTATCTTAACTGTTTTGTAAATATGTTTTTGAAAACTGAAGGATAATGTTCCTTAAATCCTTTCTTGTCATCACTGAAGATGAGTGTTGAACACTCGAAACGTATGATTTTGATGTTGGAAGAACTGTTTTTGTTCAAAGGAGATACCAGTTTAGTTGGATTAAAGAAGAAGGAAAATGCTTGTTTTTTCTATGAGCACTGGTCATGAAGTTTATTGCATGTGTCCGCTTCACAGCTGGAAGTTCCACGGCACCTAATATGTATATATATGAGTAAGTACTAGACGCTGGCTAGCGCCTGGTTGCATTGCTATTATCATTATAAAAATAGTTATGATGATGAAAATAGCTACAATGATTAGTATAATAATCATTATGACTGCAATAATGATGATAATGATGATAATCAAGATGATAATGACTATAATGATAATAATAATACGAATAATGACAGTAATGATAATAATGATGATAATAATTATTATCCAGTCCATTTATAATGAAATAAAGGCCAAAAGTAATAAAATCCCATAAGTCGAAAAAACGGCAAAATCTAGCGTATTAGAAACCCTTTTTCCCTTTATTTTTGTAGTTATGAGGATTTTAACATTAATTCAGGTAATTGTGATGATTTTCCTTCATTATATGCAATAATGATAATTATGATGATAATGACAATGATAATGACAATAATAATGATAATAATGATAAAATCATAATTATAATGATAATTTGGATAATTACTGTAATAATAGCAATAATCAACTCTATTCCAATAGTTTTCATACTAATAATGACAATAGAAATAATAATATCATTATCATTGTCATTATGATTATTACTATTGTCATTATTATTTCTAAAATTATCATTATTGCTATTATCATTATAAAAGTAGTTATGATGATGAAAATAGCTATAATAATTAGCATAATAATCATAATAACTGCAATAATGATGATGATGATAATCATGATGATAATGACTATAATGATAATAATCATAAGAATAATGACAGTAATGATAATAATGTTGATAATAATTATTATCCAGTCCATTTATAATGAAATAAAGGCCAAAAGTAATAAAATCCCAAAAGTCGAAAAAACGACAAAATCTAGTAGCCTATTACAGCCTTTTGAGAGAAACGTCGAAAAAAAACTTTTTCGCTTTTTATTGGTAATTATGAGGATTTTAACATTAATTCAGGTAATTGTGATGATTTTCATAATTCCTTCATTATATGCAATAATGATAATTATGCTGATAATGACAATGATAATGACAATAATAATGATAATAATGATAAAATCATAATTATAATGATAAATTTTATAATTATTGCAATAATAGCAATAATCAACTCTATTCCAATAATTTTCAGACTAATAATGACAATAGAAATAATATCATTATCATTGTCATTATGATTATTACTATTGTCATTATTATTTCTAAAATTATCATTATTGCTATTATCAATATAAAAATAGTTATGATGATGAAAATAGCTATAATAATTAGCATAATAATCATTATAACTGCAATAATGATTATAATAATGATGATAATCATGATGATAATGACTATAATGATAATAATCATAAGAGTAATGACAGTAATGATAATAATGATGATAATAATTATTATCCAGTCCATTTACAATGAAATAAAGGCCAAAATTAATAAAATCCCAGAAGGCGAAAAAACGGCAAAATCTAGCGTTTTACAGCCTTTTCAGAGAAACGTCGAAAAAAATCCTTTTCACTTTTTATTGGTAATTATGAGGATTTTAACATTAATTCAGGTAATTGTGATGATCTTCATGATAATTCCTTCATTATATGAAACAATGATGATAATTATGATAATGCCAATGAAAATGACAATAATAAGGATAAAATCATAATTATAATGATAATTTTGATAATTACTACAATAATAGCAATAATCAACTCTATTCCAATAATTTTCAGGATAATAATGACAATAAAAATAATAAAAACATCATTATCATTGTCATTTAATTATTACTATTGTCATTATTATTTCTAAAATTATCATTATTGCTATTATCATTATAAAAATAGTTATGATGATGAAAATAGCTATAATAATTAGAATAATAATCTTTTTAACTGCAATAATGATGATAATAATGATGATAATCATGATGATAATGACTATAATGATAATAATCATAAGAATAATGACAGTATTGATAATAATGATGATAATAATTATTATCCAGTCCATTTATAATGAAATCAAGGCCTCTTGAGAGAAATGTCGAAAAAAAAACCTTTTTCGCTTTTTATTGGTAATTATGAGGATTTTAGCATTAATTCAGGTAATTGTGATGATTTTCAAGATAATTCCTACTTTATATGCAATGATGATGATAATCATGATGATAATGACAATAATAATGATAATGATAAAATCATAGTTATAATGATAATTTTGATAATTACTGCAATAATAGCAATATTCAAATCTATTCCAATAATTGTTGAGACTAATAATGACAATAGAAATAATAAAAACATCATTATCATTGTCATTATGATTATTACTATTGTCATTATTATTTCTAAAATTATCATTATTGCCATTATTATTATAAAAATAGTTATGATGATGAAAATAGCTACAATAATTAGCATAATGATCATTATAACTGCAATAATGCTAATAATCATGATGATAATGACTATAATGATAGTAATCATAAGAATAATGACAGTAATGATAATAATGATGATAATAATTATTATCCAGTCCATTTATAGTGAAATAAAGGCCAAAAGTAATAAAAACCCAAAAATTATAATTAATATCTAGCGTATTACAGCCTTTTCAGAGAAACGTCGAAAAAATACCTTTTTTCGCTCTTTATTGATTACCAAAATCTAGCGTATCACAGCCTTTTGAGAGAAACGTCGAAAAAAAAACCTTTTCGCTTTTTATTGGTAATTATTAGGATTTCAACATTAATTTAGGTAATTGTGATGATTTTCTTGATAATTCCTTCATTATATGCAATAATGATGATGATTATGATGATAATGACAATGATAATGAAAATAACAATGATAATAATGATAAAATCATAATTATAATTATAATTTTGATAATTACTGCAATAATAGCAATAATTAACTCTATTCCAATAATATTCAGACTTATAATGACAATAGAAATAATAACATCATTATCATTGTCATTATAATTATTACTATTGTCATTATTATTTTTAAAATTATCATTTTTGCTATTATCATTATAAAAATAGCTATGATGATGAAAATAGCTATAATAATTAGCATAATAATCTTTATAACTGCAATAATGATGATAATAATGATGATAATCATGATAATGACTATAATGATAATAATCATAAGAATAATGACAGCAATGATAATAATGATAATAATTATTATCCAGTCCATTTATAATGAAATAAAGGCCAAAAGCAATAAAATCCCATAAGTCGAATAAAACGGCAAAATCTAGCGTATTACAGCTTTTTGAGAGAAACGCCGAAAAAAAAAACTTTTTCGCTTTTTAATGATAATTATTAGGATTTCAATATTATTTCAAGTAATTATGATAATTTTATGGTAATTTCTTCATTATATGCAATAATGATGATAATTATAATGATAATGACAATAATAATGATAATAATGATAAAATCATAATTATAATGATAAATTTGATAATTTCTGCAATAATAGCAATAATGAACTCTATTCCAATAATTTTCAGACTTATAATGACAATAGAAATAATAATAATATCATTATCATTGTCATTATAATAATTACTATTGTCATTATTATTTTTAAAATTATCATTATTGCTATTATCATTAAAAAATAGTTATGATGATGAAAATAGCTATAATTATTAGCATAGTAATCATTATAACTGCAATAATGATGATAATAATGATAACAACCATGATGATAATGACTATAATGATAATAATCATAAGAATAACGACAGTAATGATAATAATGATGATTATTATCCTTAGACTCGTGACGTACGCAGCCATACACTACAATTATCATCATCATTATTATCATTAATGTCTTCATTTTCATCATTATAGTAATTATCGCCATAATTACCTTTAATATAATCATTGTAATAGTTATTATCTTAATTATTGATGTCATTTCCCTCATTATAACTATTTTTATAATGATAATAACAATAATGATAATTTTAGGAATAATAACAACAATAATAACAATTATAATAACAATAATAGCAATATTATGATTATTTCAATGATTATTTTTATTATCATTATCGTTATTATTGTTATTGTCATGAAAATCATTAGAATAATGTCGATTATATATATTATTGCATCAATTACGCAAATTACCATTATAATTATCATTATATCATAATTATCTTAATTAATGTCATAATTATCAGGGATATTATGATTATTTCAATGATTATTTTTATTATCATTATCGTTATTATTATTGTTATTGTCATGAAAATCCTGAGAATATTGTCGATTATTGCTATTATTGCATTAATTACGCAAATTATCATTATAATTATCATTATATTATAATTATCTTTATTAATGTCATAATTATCTTTACTAATGTCATAATTATCATAATTAATGTCATTATTATTGTCATTACTAATGGGATTGTCATGAAAATCAACATAAGTAGCAGAATCATTGCAGAAATCATCATAATTATCAATTAAAAACGAAAAAGGAGGTTTGTCGACCATTCTCTGAAAAGGCTATATATCGCTAGATTTCGGCGTTTTTTTTTTCAACTTTTGGGATTTTTATACTTTTAGCCTTTTTTCATTATGGATGGGCTTTATAATGATTATCATCATCATTATTATCATTAATGTCATCATTATCATTATGTCATTATCGCCATAATTACCCTTAATATAATCATTATAATAGATATTTTCTTAATTACTGATGTCATTTCCCTCATTATAACTATTTTTATAATGATAATAATAATAATGATAATTTTAGAAATAATAACAACAATAATAACAATTATAATAACAATAATAGCGATATTATGATTATATCAATGATTATTTTTATTATCATTATCGTTATCATTATTGTTATTGTCATGAAAATCATTAGAATATTGTCGATTATTGCTATTATTGCATTAATTACACAAACTATCATTATAATTATCATTATATAATAATTATCTTAATTAATGTCATAATTATCATAATTAATGTCATAATTATCATAATTAATGTCATTATTAATGGGATCGTCATCAAAATCATCATAATTAGCAGAATCATTGCAGAAATCATCATAATTATCCCTTAAACTCGAAAAGGGGGGTTTGTCGACCATTCCCTCAAAAGGCTATATATCGCTAGATTTCGGCGTTTTTTTCGACTTTTGGGATTTTTTTTTCATTGTGGATGGGCTTTATAATGATTATCATCATCATTATTATCATTAATGTCATCATTATAGTAATTATCGCCATAATTACCCTTAATATAATCATTACAATAGTTATTATCTTAATTATTGATATCATTTCCCTCATTATAACTATTTTTATAATGATAATAACAATAATGATAATTTTAGAAATAATAACAACAATAATAACAATTATAATAACAATAATAGCGATTATTTCAATGATTATTTTTATTATCATTATCGTTTTTTTATTTTCATGAAAATCATTAGAATATTGTCGATTATTGCTATTATTGCATTAATTACGCAAATTATCATTATAATTATCATTATATTATCATTATCTTAGTGTCATAATTATCATAATTAATGTCATAATTACTGTCATTATTAATGGGATTGTCATCAAAATCACCATAATTAGCAGAATCATTGCTGAAATTATCATAACTATCCCTTAAACTCGAAAAAGGGGGTTTGTCGATCATTCTCTCAAGAGGCTTATATATCGCTAGATTTCGGCGTTTTTTTTTTTTAGA
This sequence comes from Penaeus vannamei, assembly GCF_042767895.1. Lineage (NCBI taxonomy): Eukaryota > Metazoa > Arthropoda > Malacostraca > Decapoda > Penaeidae > Penaeus > Penaeus vannamei. The sequence goes on along the minus strand of NC_091550.1, from coordinate 26,186,760 downwards.
CTTTTGGGATTTTTATACTTATATCCTTTTTCATTATGGATGGGCTTTATAATGATTATCATCATTATTTTCATTAATGTCATCATTATCATCATTATTTTCATTAATGTCATCATTATCATCATTATAGTAATTATCGCCATAATTACCCTTAATATAATCATTATAACAGTTATTATCTTAATTATTGATGTCATTTCCATCATTATTTCGGTTTCCGACACGTGGCGTTTGCTGCTAGTACTCGTGCCAGGACCTCAAATCCTTTAGCGTAAGGATTTGTGCGAGCCGAGGAAAAAGCGCCACGGCCAGTAGAGTTACTCCAATCGTGGTGAGGCCGCCAAGGCCGTGCCTTCCCGTAAGTCCTGCGGCCGAAGGAGAGAAATCTCCTCTCGACACGGGCGAGGAGGGTCTGCCCTTGCCTCGCGGCCTCACCCGAGCTTCACCCCGCTTCAGCAGTGATGGTTAGCCGAGGGACAGCCCAGGAGCCACGGCCAAAGAGGCCGTGCCTAGAGCACACCCCAGAGGGCACCAAAAACCTGCTAACTTCTCTCCCCTCCCCCTCAGTTAGCCGAGAGGCTCCGTGTTCGCCATAGCGAGGCTCCACGCCCCGTGGGAAAAATGTGGTGGGGCGAGCCGCGCTCAAGGTCGCGGGGTATTCCCCGCGCCACGAGTCGCGGCCTTGCCTCGCCGCACGATCTCGCGAGGTGTGGCCGCGCGGTGAACACGCGAGGCTGCCGATGGCGCTGGGCCCTTTGATCCTTTTCCTCTTTCAACAAACCCACTACAGATATTACCAAGATCTTTACCCTGCATGCTGGGTCAAGCCCCGGCTCCTTTTTCTTCTACTAAAATTCATTTTCCTCCTCCTTATCCTTCTCCTATCCCCACTCTTCCTTCCCCCCTCTTCTTTACACACTTAGTACTTAGGCAGAATCATCATTCTCCACTCAGCTGTTGACCTGACTACACTTGTACTCGGTTCATCAAAATAAAGAGATAAAAATCCAGTCTGGTTTCTTAACCTCTATACTGGTGACCCTCGGAGTGAACCAAGTTTTTACACAAGATGTCAGCAACACACAGTACGCTATCAGCCTGCTCTCTGGCCAGCCTGCCGGAATGATTTTTTCAAGTGGAGCAGGAATTCCTCCTCAGGAATATAACCACCCAGACCACTAAATTCCGCCTGCTGGTCACTAACCTCCCGCCAGAATTCCTTCTGACAGTCGGCGACCTCCTGCATAATCATCGGTACGCCACTTACGACGAGCTTAAGGAGGCCATTCTTAGGCGAGCAGCACCTAACCCTCTGACCGCGTTAAGCTCCTTCCTGTCGTCTGACGCCGCGGACAACCGTACCCCCACAGAAATCCTTCACCACTTCCAGCGCCTCCTCACCCGCACCGGCACTACGCTTCCACCTGACGTCATGCGCTCCCTCTTCCTCAAGCGGCTGCCTGCTGATATCCAGCAAATCCTGCTGGTGTCAGACGCCCCATTGGAGCAACTTGCCCTGCAAGCCGACGCGATGCTCGTAGCTAGGGCACCCACATCGTCAATAGCAACAGTGTCTGTCGCAACCACCTCCTCCGCCGTGACGTTGGGAGCCCTTGCAGCCCATGTCGCCACACTATCCGAGGCTGTGCAGAAGATATCCACACAGGAACGTTCTCACTCCCGGCCCCGCTTTCGCACCCCTTCGCCACCACGCTTTGAACGGGACATCAGGCGCTCTGCAACGCCCAACCGCCATCCTCGCTTCCGCGTTCCTTCACCGCCGCGCAAAGAGTGGAGGAAGCCGCGGAAACTGGGCGCGCCTGTCTTTCGCGGACCTCGGAGGCGTTTATTGTACGTCCGAGATGCCTCCTCCTCCCTACATTTCCTCGTCGACACAGGGGCCGAGGTCAGCCTCCTCCCGGCCTCCCACAGGGATAAACGCTTCCCCTCCTCCCGCACTCTGGAAGCTACCAACACATCGCCCATCAACACTTACGGCGAGCGTTCGAGGACCCTCTCGCTGGAAGGCGGGCCCGCCCAACGATTCCAATGGATCTTCCTCGTCACCAACGTCCCACACCCCATCATCGGCGCCGATTTCTTGGCGCACTACGGTCTGACGGCTGATCTTCAAGGTATGGCCCTAATCCACCAATCCGGGGCCCGCACACACGCTGCTCCGGCTCTGGTAAGTACCCTCCTAATATATACAGTGCTTCCCAGGACCTGCGCCTTCAAGAACATCCTGCGTGAGTTCCCGGCCTTGACCAAGCCGATCAACCGGGCCACCCAACCACGGCATAAAGTCCGGCACCATATCGTGACCCACGGTCCTCCTGCCCATTCTCGCTGCCGTCCGCTCGCCCCCGACAGATGTCGCAGTGCTAGGGCGGAGTTCGACCATATGATACAGTTGTGGATTATACGCCCTTCCAGCAGTCAATGGCGCCCGTGCGGTGATTACCGTCACCTGAATACGATCACCGCCCCCGACAGATACCGCGCCTGCACTCCTCCCACGAGCTGTCTGGCTGTACGGTCTTTTCCAAGATCGACCTCGTGCGGGCCTACCACAAAATCCCGATCGCTGAGGAGGACATCCCCAAGACGGCCGTCATTACACCTTTCGGCCTCTTCGAATTCCTCAGGATGCCCTTAGGTTACATTAGCTGGAATTTGGTTAGGTTAGGTTAGGTTAGGCTCAGCTTTGATGAGGAGAGTACAAATTTCGTTTTCTTACATAAGGTTTATATTGAATCAGTTTAATGGAGGTTAGGTTACATTATCTGGAATTTGGTTATGTTATGTTAGGTTAGGTTAGGTTAGGCTCAGCTTTCATTAGGAGAGTCCAAATTTCGTTTTCTTACATAAGGTTTATATTAAATCAGTTTAATGGAGGTTAGGTTACATTAGCTGGAATTTGGTTAGGTTACGTTAGGTTGGGTTAGGCTCAGCTTTGATGAGGAGAGTCCAAATTTCGTTTTCTTACATAAGGTTTATATTAAATCAGTTTAATGGAGGTTAGGTTACATTAGCATGAATTTGGTTAGTTTAGGTTAGGTTAAGCTCAGCTTTGATAAGGGGAGTAAAAATGTTGTTTTCTTATATAAGGTCTATATTAAATCAGTTTAATGGAGGTTAGGTTATATTAGCTTGAATTTGGTTACGTTAAGTTAGGTTACGTTAGGCTCAGCTTTGATGAGGAGAGTCCGAATTTCGTTTTTTCTTTTTTTTTTTTTTTTTACATAAGGTTTATATTAAACTAGTTTAATGGATGTTAGGTTACATTTCCTGGAATTTGGTTAGGTTAGGTTAGGTTAGTTTAGGCTCAGCTTTGTTGAGGAGAGTCCAAATTTCCTTTTCTTACATAAGGTTTATATTAAATCAGTTTAATGGAGGTTAGGTTACATTACTGGAATTTGGTTAGGTTAGGTTAGGTTAGGCTCATCTTTGATGAGGAGAGTCCAAATTTCGTTTTCTTAAATAAGGTTTATATTAAATCAGTTTAATGGAGGTTAGGTTACATTAGCATGATTTTTTTTTTTTTTTACATAAGGTTTATATTAGACTAGTTTAATGGATGTTAGGTTACATTTCCTGGAATTTGGTTAGGTTACGTTAGGTTAGGTTAGGCTCAGCTTTGATGAGGAGAGTCCAAATTTCGTTTTCTTACATAAGGTTTATATTAAATCAGGTTAATGGAGGTTAGGTTACATTACTGGAATTTGGTTAGGTTAGGTTAGGTTAGGTTAGGTTAGGTTAGGTTAGGTTAGGTTAGGTTAGGTTAGGTTAGGTTAGGTTAGGCTTTGATGAGGAGAGTCCAAATTTCGTTTTCTTACATAAGGTTTATATTAAACCAGTTTAATGGAGGTTAGGTTACAGTTGCTGGAATTTGGTTAGGTTAGGTTAGGTTAGGCTCAGCTTTGATGAGTAGGGTTCAAATTTCGTTTTCTTACATAAGGTTTATATTAAATCAGTTTAATGGAGGTTAGGTTACATTAGCTGGAATTTGGTTAGGTTAGATTAGGTTAGGTTAAGTTAAGTTAGGCTCAGCTTTGATGAGTAGGGTCGAAATTTCGTTTTCTTACATAAGGTTTATAAGAAATTAATTTAATTGAGGATAGGTTACATTAGATGGGATTTAGTGAGGTTAGGTTAGGTTAGGTTAGGCTCAGCTTTGATCAGGAAAATCCAAATTTCGTTTTCTTACATAAGGTTTATATTAAACCAGTTTAATGGAGGTTAGGTTACATTAGCATGAATTTGGTTAGGTTACGTTAGGTTAGGTTAGGCTCAGATTTGATGAGGAGAGTCCAAATTTCGTTTTCTTACATAAGGTTTATATTAAATCAGTTTCATGGAGGTTAGGTTACATTAGCTGTAATTTAGTTAGGTTAGGCTAGGTTAGGTTAGGCTGAGCTTTGATGAGGAGAGTCCAAATTTCGTTTTCTTACACAAGGTTTATATTAAATCAGTTTATTAGAGGTTAGGTTACATTAGCTGGAATTTGGTTAGGTTACGTTAGGTTAGGTTAGGCTCAGCTTTGATGAGGAGAGTCCAAATTTCGTTTTCTTAAATAAGGTTTATATTAAATCAGTTTCATGGAGGTTAGGTTACATTAGCTGTAATTTAGTTAGGTTAGGCTAGGTTAGGTTAGACTGAGCTTTGATGAGGAGAGTCCAAATTTCGTTTTCTTGCATAAGCTTTATATTAAAACAGTTTATTAGAGGTTAGGTTACATTAGCTGGAATTTGGTTAGGTTAGGTTAGGCTCAGCTTTGATGAGGAGAGTCTAAATTTCGTTTTCTTACATAAGTTTTATATTAAATCAGTTTATTAGAGGTTAGGTTACATTAGCTGGAATTTGGTTAGGTTACGTTAGGTTAGGTTAGGCTCAACTTTGATGAGGATAGTTCAAATTTCGATTTCTTACATAAGGTTTATATTAGATCAGTTTAATGGGTTACATTAGCTGCAATTTGGTTAGGTTAGGTTAGGTTAGGTTAGGCTCAGCTTTGATGAGAAGAGTCCAAATTTCGTTTTCTTAAATAAGGTTTATATTAAATCAGTTTAATGGAGGTTAGGTTACATTAGCTGCAATTTGGTTAGGTTAGGTTAGGTTAGGTTAGGCTCAGTTTTGATGAGTAGAGTCCAAATTTCCTATTCTTACATAAAGTTTATATTAAATAAGTTTACTAGAGGTTAGGTTACATTAGCTGTTATTTGGTTAGGTTAGGTTAGGTTAGGCTTACCTTTGATGAGGAGAGTCTAAATTCCGTTTTCTTACATAAGGTTTATATTAAATCAGTTTAATGGATGTGAGATTACATTAACTGGAATTTGGTTAGGTTACGTTAGGTTAGGCTCAGCTTTGATGAGGAGAGTCGAAATTTCGTTTTCTTACATAAGGTTTAAATTAAACCAGTTTAATGGAGGTTAGGTTACATTAGCTATAATTTGGTTAGGTTAGGTTAGGTTAGGCTCAGCTCTGATGAGGAGAGTCCAAATTTCGTTTTCTTACATAAGGTTTATATTAAATCAATTTAATGGAGGTTAGGTTACATGAACTGGAATTTGGTTAGGTTACGTTAGGTTACGTTAGGCTTTGATGAGAGGAGTCCAAATTTCGTTTTCTTACATAAGGTTTATATTAAATCAGTTTAAAAGAGGTTAGGTTACATTAGCTGGAATTTGGTTAGGTTAGGATAGGTTAGGCTAAGTTAAGTTAGGCTCAGCTTTGATGAGGAGAGTCCAAATTTCGTTTTCTTACATAAGGTTTATATTAAATCAGTTTCATGGAGATTAGGTTACATTAGCTGGAATTTAGTTAGGTTAGGCTAGGTTAGGTTAGACTGAGCTTTGATGAGGAGAGTCCAAATTTCGTTTTCTTACATAAGCTTTATATTAAATCAGTTTATTAGAGGTTAGGTTACATTAGCTGGAATTTGGTTAGGTTAAGTTAGGCTCAGCTTTGATGAGGAGAGTCTAAATTTCGTTTTCTTACATAAGTTTTATATTAAATCAGTTTATTAGAGGTTAGGTTACATTAGCTGGAATTTGGTTAGGTTACGTTAGGTTAGGTTAGGCTCAACTTTGATGAGGAGAGTTCAAATTTCGATTTCTTACATAAGGTTTATATTAGATCAGTTTAATGGGTTACATTAGCTGCAATTTGGTTAGGTTAGGTTAGGTTAGGTTAGGCTCAGCTTTGATGAGAAGAGTCCAAATTTCGTTTTCTTACATAAGGTTTATATTAAATCAGTTTAATGGAGGTTAGGTTACATTAGCTGGAATTTGGTTAGGTTAGGTAAGGTTAGGTTAGGCTCAGTTTTGATGAGTAGAGTCCAAATTTCCTTTTCTTACATAAAGTTTATATTGAATAAGTTTACTGGAGGTTAGGTTACATTAGCTGGAATTTGGTTAGGTTAGGTTAAGTTAGGCTTACCTTTGATGAGGAGAGTCTAAATTCCGTTTTCTTACATAAGGTTTATACTAAATCAGTTTAATGGATGTGAGATTACATTAACTGGAATTTGGTTAGGTTACGTTAGGTTAGGCTCAGCTTTGATGAGGAGAGTCGAAATTTCGTTTTCTTACATAAGGTTTAAATTAAATCAGTTTAATGGAGGTTAGTTTACATTAGCTATAATTTGGTTAGGTTAGGTTAGGTTAGGCTCAGCTCTGATGAGGAGAGTCCAAATTTCGTTTTCTTACATAAGGTTTATATTAAATCAGTTTAATGGAGGTTAGGTTACATTACTGGAATTTGGTTAGGTTAGGTTAGTTTATGTTAGTTTAGGTTAGATTAGGCTTTGATGAGGGGAGTCCAAATTTCGTTTTCTTACAAAGGTTTATATTATACCAGTTTAATGGAAGTTAGGTTACATTTGCTGGCATTTGGTTAGGGTAGGTTAGGCTCAGCTTTGATGAGTAGGGTCCAAATTTCGTTTTCTTACATAAGGTTTATATTAAATCAGTTTAATGGAGGTTATTTTACATTAGCTGGAATTTGGATAGGTTAGGTTAGGCTAGGTTAAGTGATGCTCAGCTTTGATGAGGACTGTCCAAATTTCGTTTTCTTACATAATGTTTATATCAAATCAGTTTAATGGAGGTAAGGTTACATTAGTTGGAATTTGGTTAGGTTAGATTAGGTTAGGTTAGGTTATGTTCGGCTGTTATGAGGAGAGTCCAAATTTCGTTTTCTTACATAAGGTTTATTTCAAATCAGTTTAATGGAGGTTAGGTAACATTAGCTGGAATTTCGCTAGGTTACGTTAGGTTAGGTTATGCTCAGCTTTGATGAGGAGAGTCCAAATTTTGTTTTCTTACATAAGGTTTATATTAAATCAGTTTAATGGAGGTTAGGTTACATTAGCTGGACTTTAGTTAGGTTAGGTTAGGTTATGCTCAGCTTTAATGATGAGAGTCCAAATTTCCTTTTCTTATATAAGGTTTATATTAAATCAGTTTCATGGAGGTTAGGTTACACTAGCTGGAATTTCGTTTGGTTAGGTTAGGTTAGACTCAGCCTTGATGAGGAGAGTCCAAATTTCGTTTTCTTACATAAGGTTTAAATTAAATCAGTTTAACGGAGGTTAGGTTACATTAGCCGGAATTTGGTTAGGCTACGTTAGGTTAGGCTCAACTTTGATGAGGTGAGTCCAAATTTCGTTTTCTTGCATGAGGTTTATATTAAATCAGTTTAATGGAGGTTAGGTTACATTTCCTGGAATTTGGTTAGGTTAGTTTAGGTTAGGTTAGGTTAGGTTATGCTCAGCTTTGATGAGGAGAGTCCAAATTTCGATTTCTTACAAAAGGTTTATATTAAACCAGTTTAATGGAGGTTAGGTTACATTAGCTGGAATTTGCTTAGTTTAGGTTAGGTTAGGTTAGGCTCAGCTTTGATAAGGAGAGTCCAAATTTTCTTTTCTTACATCAGGTTTATATTAAATCAGTTTAATGGAGGTTAGGTTACATTAGCTGGAATTTGGTCAGGTTAGGTTAGGCTCAGCTTTGATGAGGAGAGTCCAAATTTCGTTTTCTTACATAAGGTTTATATTAAACCAGTTTAATGGAGGTTAAGTTACATTTCCTGGAATTTGGTTAGGTTAGGTAGGTTACGTTAGGTTAGGTTAGGCTAGGCTCAGCTTTGATGAGGAGAGCCCAAATTTCGTTTACTTACAAAAAGTTTATATTAAATCAGTTTAATGGAGGTTAGGTTACATTAGCTGGAACTCGGTTAGGTTAGGTTAGGCTCAGCTTTGATGAGAAGAGTCCAAATTTCGTTTTCTTACATAAGGTTTATATTAAATTTTTTAATTAGCTCGAATTTGCTTAGGTTAGATTAAGTTAGGTTTGGTTACGTTAGACTCAGCTTTGATGAGGAGAGTTCAAATTTCGTTTTCTTACATAAAGTTTATATCAATTCAGTTTAATGGAGGTTAGGTTACATTGGCTGGAATTTGGTTAGGTTAGGTTAGGTTAGGTTAGATTAGGCTCAGCTTTGATGAGGAGAGTCCAAATATCCTTTTCTTACATAATGTTTATATTAAATCAGTTTAATGGAAGTTAGGTTACATTAGCTGGAATTTAGTTAGGTTAGGTTAGGTTAGGTTAGGTTCAGCTTTGATGAGGACAGTCAATGTTTCGTTTTCTTACATAAGGTTTTTATTAAATCCGTTTAATGGAGGTCAGGTTACATTAGCTGGAATTTGGTTAGGTTAGTTTAGGTTAGGCTCAGCTTTGAGGAGAGTCCAAATTTCGTTTTCTTACATAAGTTATATATTAAATCAGTTTAATGGAAGTTAGGTTACATTAGCTGGGATTTGGTTAGGTTAGGTTAGGTTAGATTAGGCTCAGCTTTGATGAGGAGAGTTCAAATTTCGATTTCTTACATAAGGTTTATATTCGATCAGTTTATTGGAGGTTAGGTTACATTAACTGGAATTTGGTTAGGTTAGGTTAGGTTAGATTAGGCTCAGCTTTGATAAGGAGAGTCCAAATTTCGTTTTCTTACATAAGGTTTATATTAAATCAGTTTAATGGAGGTTAGGTTACATTAGCTGGAATTTGGATAGGTTAGGTTAGGTTAGGTTAGGTTAGGCTCAGCTTTGATGAGGAGAGTCTAGATTTCGTTTTCTTACATAAGGTTTATATTAAATCAGTTTAATGGAGGTTAGGTTACATTCGTTGGAATTTGGTTAGGTTAGGTTAGGCTCAGCTTTGATGAGGACAGTCCAAATTTCGTTTTCTTATATAAGGTTTATATTATACCAGTTTAATGGAGATTAGGTTACATTAACTTGAATTTGGTTATTTTATGTTATGTTATTTTAGGTTAGGTTTGGCTCAGCTTTGATGAGGAGAGTCCAAATTTTGTTTTCTTACATAATGTTTAAATTAAACCAGTTTAATGGAGATTAGCTTACATTAGCTGGAATTTGGTTACGTTAGGATAGGTTAGGCTCATCTTTGATGAGAAGAGTCCAAATTTAGTTTTTTTTTTATATAAGGTTTATATTAAATCACTTTAATAGAGGTTAGGTTACATTAGCTGGAATTTGGTCAGGTTAGGTTAGGTTAGGTTAGGTTAGGTTAGGAAGAGCTTTGATGAGGAGAGTCCAAATTTCCTTTTCTTACATGAAGTTTAGATTAAATCAGTTTAATAGAGGTTAGGTTACATTACTGGAATTTGGTTAGGTTAGGTTAGGTTAGGCTCAGCTTTGATGAGGAGAGTCCAAATTTCGTTTTCTTACATAAGGTTTATATTAAACCAGTTTAATGGAGGTTAGCTTACATTTGCTTTATTTGGTTAGGTTAGGTTAGGTTAGGTTAGGTTAGGCTCAGCTTTGATGAGTAGAGTCCAAATTTTGTTTATATTAAATCAGTTTAATGGAGGTTGGGTTACATTAGCATGAATTTGCTTAGTTTAGGTTAGGTTAGGTTAGGCTCAGCTTTGATAAGGAGTCAAAATTTTGTTTTCTTATATAAGGATTATATTAAATCAGTTTTATGGAGGTTAGGATACATTAGCTGGAATTGGGTTAGGTTAGGTTAGGTTAGGCTCAGCTTTGATGAGAGTCCAATTTTTTTTTCTTACATAAGGTTTATATTTTATCAGTTTAATGGAGGTTAGGTTGCATAAGCTGGAACTTGGTTAGGTTAGGTTAGGTTAGGTTAGGCTCAGCTTTGATGAGGAGAGTCCAAATTTCGTTTTCTTACATAAGGTTTATATTAAATCAGTTAAATGGAGGTTAGGTTACATTAGCTTGAATTTGATTAGGTTAGATTAGGTTAGGTTATGTTAATTTAGGCTCAGCTTTGATGAGAAGAGTTCAAATATCGTTTTCTTACATAAAGTTTATATCAAATCAGTTTAATGGAGGTTAGGTCACATTAGCTGGAATTTGGTTTGGTTTGGTTAGGTTAGGTTCGGTTAGGTTAGGGTCAGCTTTGATGAGGAGAGTTAAAATTTCGTTTTCTTACATAAGGTTGATATTAAATCAGTTTAATGGAGGTTAGGTTACATTAGCTGGAATTTCATTGGGTTAGGTTAGGCTCAGCTTTGATGAGGAGACTCCAAATTTCGTTTTCTTACATAAGGTTTATATTAAACCAGTTTAATGGAGGTTAGGTTACATTTCCTTGAATTTGGTTACGTTAGGTTATTTTAGGTTAGGTTAGGCTCAGCTTTGATGAGGAGAGGCCAACTTTCCTTTTCTTACATAAGGTTTATATTAAATCAGTTTAATGGAGGTTAGGTTACATCAGCTGGAACTTGGTTAGGTTAGGTTAGGTTAGGTTAGGCTCAGCTTTGATGAGAAGAGTCCAAATTTCGTTTTCTTACATAAGGTTTATATTAAATCAGTTTAATGGAGGTTAGGTTACATTAGCTGGAATTTGCTTAGGTTAGATTAGGTTAGGTTAGGTTAAGTTAGGCTCAGCTTTGATGAGGAGAGTTCAAATTTCGTTTTCTTACATAAGGTTTATATCAAATCAGTTTAATTGAGGTTAGGTTACATTAGCTGGAATTTGGTTAGGATAGGTTAGGTTAGGTTAGGTTAGGCTCAGCTTTGATGAGGAGAGTCCAAATTTCGTTTTCTTACATAAGGTTTATATTAAACCAGTTTAATGGAGGTTAGGTTACATTTTCTGAATTTGGTTAGGTTAGGTTAGGTTAGGTTAGGCTCAGCTTTGATGAGTAGAGTCCAAATTTTGTTTATATTAAATCAGTTTAATGGAGGTTAGGTTACATTAGCATGAATTTGCTTAGTTTAGGTTAGGTTAGGTTAGGCTCAGCCTTGATAAGGAGAGTCAAAATTTTGTTGTCTTACATAAGGTTTATATTAAATCAGTTTTATGGAGGTTAGGTTACACTAGCTGGAATTTGGTTAGGTTAAGTTAGGTTAGGCTCAGCTTTAATGAGAGTCCAAATTTCCTTTTCTTACATAAGGTTTATATTTTATCAGTTTAATGGAGGTTAGGTTGCATAAGCTGGAACTTGGTTAGGTTAGGTTAGGTTAGGTTAGGATCAGCTTTGATGAGGAGAGTCCAAATTTCGTTTTCTTACATAAGGTTTATATTAAATCAGTTAAATGGAGGTTAGGTTACATTAGCTTAAATTTGATTAGGTTAGGTTAAGTTAATTTAGGCTCAGCTTTGATGAGAAGAGTTCAAATATCGTTTTCTTACATAAAGTTTATATCAAATCAGTTTAATGGAGGTTAGGTCACATTAGCTGGAATTTAGTTTGGTTTGGTTAGGTTAGGTTCGGTTAGGTTAGGGTCAGCTTTGATGAGGAGAGTCCAAATTTCGTTTCTCTATACAAGGTTTATATTAAATCAGTTTAACGGAAGTTAGGTTACATTAGCTGGAATTTGGTTAGGTTAGGTTAGGTTATGAACAGCTTTGATGAGGAGAGTTCAAATTTCGTTTTCTTACATCAGGTTGATATTAAATCAGTTTAATGGAGGTTAGGTTACATTAGCTGGAATTTCGTTTGGTTAGGTTAGGCTCAGCTTTGATGAGGAGAGTCCAAATTTCGTTTTCTTACATAAGATTTATATTAAACCAGTTTAATGGAGGTTAGGTTATATTTCCTGGAATTTGGTTAGGTTAGGTTCGGTTAGGTTAGGTTAGGCTCAGCTTTGATGAGAAGAGGCCAACTTTCCTCTTCTTACATAAAGTTTATATCAAATCAGTTTAATGGAGGTTAGGTTACATCAGCTGGAACTTGAATAGGTTAGGTTAGGTTAGGTTAGGTTAGGTTAGGCGCAGCTTTGATGAGGAGAGTTCAAATTTCGTTTTCTTACATAACGTTTATATCAAATCAGTTTAATGGAGGTTAGGTTACATTAGCTGGAATTTGGTTAGGTTAGGTTAGGTTAGGTTAGATTAGGCTCAGCTTTGATGAGAAGAGTCCAAATTTCGTTTTCTTACATAAGGTTTATATTAAATCAGTTTCATGGAGGTTAGGTTATATTAGCTGGAATTTAGTTAGGTTAGGTTAAGCTCAGCTTTGATGAGGAGAGTCCAAATTTCGTTTTCTTACATAAGGTTTATATTAAATCAGTTTAATGGAGATTAGGTTACATTAGCTGGAATTTGGTTAGGTTAGGTTAGGCTCAGCTTTCATGAGGAGAGTCCAAATTTCCTTTTCTTACATAAGTTTTATATTAAATCCGTTTAATTGAGGATAGGTTACATTAGCTCGAATTTGTTTAGGTTAGGTTAGGCTCAGCTTTGATGAGAAGAGTCCAAATTTCGTTTCCCTATATAAGGTTTATAATAAATCAGTTTAATGGAAGTTAGGTTACATTGGCTGGAATTTGGTTAGGTTAGGTTATGTTAGGTTAGGCTCAGCTTTGATGAGAAGAGTCCAAATTTCGTTTTCTTACATAAGGTTTATATTAAATCAGTTTAATGGAGGTTAGGTTACATTAGCATGAATATGGTTAGGATAGGTTACGTTAGGCTCAGCTTTGATAAGGAGAGTTCAAATTTCGTTTTCTTACATAAGGTTGATATTAAATCAGTTTAATGGTGGTTAGGTTACATTAGCTGGAATTTCGTATGTTTAGGTTAGGCTCAGCTTTGATGAGGAGAGTCCAAATTTCGTTTTCTTACATAAGGTATATATTAAACCAGTTTAATGGAGGTTAGGTTACATTTCCTGGAATTTGGTTAGGTTAGGTTAGGCTCAGCTTTGATGAGGAGAGGCCAACTTTCCTTTTCTTACATAAAGTTTATATTAAATATGTTTAATGGAGGTTAGGTTACATCAGCTGGAACTTGGTTACGTTAGGTTAGGTTAGGTCAGGCTCAGCTTTGATGAGGAGAATCGAAATTTCGTTTTCTTACATAAGGTTTATATAAAATCAGTTTAATGGAGGTTAGGTTACATTAGCTGGAATTTGCTTAGGTTAGATTAGGTTAGGTTAGGTTAAGTTAGGCTCAGCTTTGATGAGGAGAGTTCAAATTTCGTTTTCTTACATAAGGTTTATATCAAATCAGTTTAATGGAGGTTAGGTTACATTAGCTGGAATTTGGTTAGGTTAGGTTAAATTTGGCTCAGCTTTGATGAGGAGAGTCCAAATTTCGTTTTCTTACATAAGGTTTATATTAAATCAGTTTCATGGAGGTTTGGTTACATTAGCTGGAATTTAGTAAGGTTAGGTTAGGTTAGGTAAAGCTCAGCTTTGATGAGGAGAGTCCAAATTTCGTTTTCTTACATAAGGTTTATATTAAATCAGTTTAATGGAGGTTAGGTAACATTAGCTGGAATTTGGTTAGGTTAGGTTAGGTTAGATTAGGCTCAGCTTTGATGAAGAGAGTCCAAATTTCGTTTTCTTACAGAAGGTTTATATTAAATCAGTTTAATGGAGGTTAGGTTACATTAGCTTGAATTTGGTTAGGTTAGGTTAGGTTATGTTATGTTAATTTAGGCTCAGCTTTGATGAGGAGAGTTCAAATTTCGTTTTCTTACATAAAGTTTATATCAAATCAGTTTAATGGAGGTTAGGTCACATTAACTGGAATTTGGTTTGGTTTGGTTAGGTTAGGTTAGGTTAGGCTCAGCTTTGATGAGGAGAGTCCAAATTTCCTTTTATTACATAAGGTTTATATTAAATCAGTTTAATGGAGGTTAGGTTACATTAGCTGGAATTTAGTTAGGTTAGGTTAGGTTAGGCTCAGCTTTGATGAGGAGAGTCCAAATTTCGTTTTCTTACATAAGGTTTATATAAGATCAGTTTAATGGAGGTTAGGTTACATTAGCTGGATTTTGGTTAGGTTAGGCTCATCCCTGATGTGGTAACTTAACCTCCATTAAACTGGTTTATTATAAACTTTATGTAAGAAAACGAAATTTGGACTCTCCTCATCAAAGCTAAGCCTAACCTAACAACGAAATTCCAGCTAATGTAACCTAACCTCCATTAAACTGATTTAATATAAACCTTATGTAAGAAAACGAAATTTGGACTCTCCTCATCAAAGCCGACCCAAATTTAACCTAACCTAACCAAACCAAACCAACTTACTTTTGGTCTTTATTTCATTATAAATGGACTGAATAATAATTTTATCATCATTATTATCATTACTGACATTATTTTCATAATTATTATCATTATGGTCATTATCATCATGATTATGATTATTATTATCATCATTATTGCAGTTATAATAATTATTATGCTAATTATTATTGCTATTTGTATCATTATAACTATATATGTAATGATAATAGCAATAATGATAATTTTAGAAATAATGACAATAATAATAATTATAATGACAATGATAGTGATTTTATTATTATATCTAATGCCATTATTAGTATGAAAGTTATTGGAATAGAGTTAATTATTGCAGTAATTATCAATATTATCATTATAATTATGATTGTATCGTTATTATTGTCATTATCATTGTCATTATCATCATAATTATCAACATTATTGTCAATAATAAAGGAATTATCATGAAAACCATCATAATTACCTCAATTAAAATCATAATAATTACCATTAATTAATAAGCTGGATTTTTCCGTTTTTTCGACTTTTGGGATTTTATTACTTCTGGCCTTTATTTCATTATAAATGGACTGAATAATAATTATTATCATCATTACTGTCATTATTTTCATGATTATTATCATGATAGTCATTACCATCATGATTATCATTATTATTATCATCATTATTGCAGTTATGATAATTATTATGCTAATCATTATTGCTATTTTTATCATTATAATTATTTATATAATGATAATAGCAATAATGATAATTTTAGAAATAATAATGACAATAATAATAATTATAATGACAATGATAATGATATTATTATTATTATTGCCATTAATAGTATGAAAATTATTGGAATAGAGTTCATTATTGCTATTATTGCAGTAATTATCAAAATTATCATTATAATTATGATTTTATCATTATTATTGTCATTATCATTGTCATTATCATCATAATTATCATCATTATTTTCAATAATAAAGGAATTATCGTGAAAATCATCATAATTACCTGAATCAGTGTTAAAAACCCTAATAATTACCATTAAAAAGCGAAAAAGGGTTTTTTTTTTCGACGTTGCTCTCAAAAGGCTGTAATACGCTAGATTTTGCCGTCTTTTTCGACTTATTGGATTATATTACTTCCGGCCTTTATTTCATTATTAATGGACTGAATAATACTTATCATCATCATCATTATCATTACTGTCATTATTTACATGATTATTATCATTATAGTCATTATCATCATGATTATCATTATTATTACCATTATTGCAGTTATAATAATTATTGTGCTAATCATTATTGTTATTTTTATGATTATAACTATTTATATAATGATGATAGCAATAATAATAATTTTAGAAAAATCATGACAATTATCTTTGTCATTATCATCATGATTATCATAATATTCATGAAAATAATGACAGTACTGATAATAATGATGATAATAATTATTATTCAGTCCATATAAAATCCCTAAAGTCGAAAGAGAAACGTCTAAAAAAAACGTTTTTCACTTTTTAATGGTAATTATGAGGACTTTAACATTAATTCAGGTAATTATGATGATTTTCATGATAATTCCTTTATTATTGACAATATTTATGATAATTATGATGATAATGACAATAATAATAAAATCATAATTATAATGATAATTTTGATAATTACTGCAATAATAACAATAATTAACTCTATTCCAATAATGGTCATACTAATAATGGCAATAGAAATAATAATAACATCATTATCATTGTCATAATTATCATGATTGTCATTATTATTTCTAAAATTATCATTATTGCAATTATCATTATATAGATAATTAAAATGATAAAAATAGCAATAATAATTAGCATAATAATTATTATAACTGCAATATGATGATAATAATAATGGTAATCATGATGATAATGACTATAATGATAATAATCATGAAAATAATGACAGTAATGATAATGATGATAATAATCATTATTCAGTCCATTTATAATTAAATAAAGGCCAGTAGTAATAAAATCCCAAAAGTCGAAAAAAAGGCAAATTCTAGCGTATTACAGCCTTTTGAGAGAAACGTCGAAAAAAACTTTTTCGGTTTTTAATGGTAATTATGACGATTTTAACATTACTTCAAGTAATTATGATGATTTTCATGATAATTCCTTTATTATTGAAAATAATGATAATTATGATGATAATGATAATGATAATGGCAATAATAATGATAAAATCATAATTATAATGATAATTTTGATAATTACTGCAATAAGAGCAATAGTTAACTCTATTCCAATAATTTCCATACCAATAATGGCAATAGAAATAATAATATCATTATCATTGTCATTATAATTATTATTATTGTTATTATTATTTCTAAAATTATCATTATGACTATGACAGTAATGATAATAATGATGATAGTAATTATTATTCATTCCATTTATAATGAAATAAAGGCCAGAAGTAATAAAATCCCAGAAGTCGAAAAAACGGCAAATTCTAGCGTATTACAGCCTCTTGAGAGAAACGTCGCAAAAAAAACTTTTTCGCTTTATAATAATAATTATGAGGATTTTAACATTACTTCAGGTAATTATGATGATTTTCATGATAATTCCTTTATTATTGACAATAATGATAATTATGATGATAATAACAATGATAATGACAATAATAATGATAAAATCATAATTATAATGATAATTTTAATAATTACTGCAATAATTAACTCTATTCCAATAATTTTCATACTAATACTGACAATAGAAATAATGTCATTATCATTGTCATTATAATTATTATTAGTGTCATTATTATTTCTAAGAGTATCATTATTGCTATTATTATTATATAAATAGTTATTATGATAAAAATAGCAATAATAATTAGCATAATAATTATTATAGCTGCAATAATGATGATAATGATAATTGTAATCAAGATGATAATGACTATAATGATAATAACCATAAAAATAATGACAGTAATGATGATAATGATGATAATAATTATTATTCAGTCCATTTGTAATGAAATAAAGGCCAGAAGTAATAAAATCCCAAAAGTCGATAAAACGGCAAAATCTAGCGTATTATAGCCTCTTGAGAGAAACGTTAAAAAAACTTTCGCTAATTATGAGGATTTTAACATTACTTCAGGTAATTATGATGATTTTCATGATAATTCCTTTATTATTGACAATAATGATTATAATTATGATGAAACTGACAATGATAATGACAATAATAATGATAAAATCATAATTATAATGATAATTCTGATAATTACTGCTATAATCAACTCTATTCCAATAATTTTCATACTAATAATGGCAATAGAAATAATAATAACATCATTATCATTGTCATTATAATTATTATTATTGTCATTATTATTTCTAAAATTATCATTATTGCTATTATCATTATATAAATAGTTATGATGATGAAAATAGCAATAATAATTAGCATAATAATTATTATGACTGCAATAATGATGATAATAATAATTATAATCATGATGATAATGACTATAATGATAATAATAATGAAAATAATGACAGTAATGATAATAATGTTGATAATAAATATTATTCAGTCCATTTATAATTAAATAAATGCCAGAAGTAATAAAATCCCATAAGTCGAAAAATGGCAAATTCTAGCCGTTTTGAGAGAAACGTCGAAAAAAAACCCTTATTCGCTTTTTAATGGTAATTATGAGGATTTTAACATTAATTCAGGTAATTATGATGATTTTCATGATAATTCCTTTATTATTGACAATAATGATGATAATTATGATGATAATGACAATGATAATGACAATAATAATGATAGAATCATAATTATAATGATAATTTTGATGATTACTGCAATAACAATAATTAAGTCTATTAAAATAATTTTCATACTAATAATGACAATAGAAATAATAAAATCATTATCATTGTCATTATAATTATTATTATTGTCATTATTATTTCTAAAATTATCATTATTGGCGTATATTTATTGGTGTTAGCTCTTCTCCTATAACAACTAGTGCAAGGTTTACTATTGAAGGGAAGCCCGAAAATCATCCAGTCCATTGATGGATGGCGGCTTAGGCCGAGAGAATAACCCAGGTACAAGTCCTGTAGTGAAATAGGGTCTAATTATGTGCGTTCTAGGCTTCTTGTTGTATCGAAATGATAAAAAAAAAAATTAAATAAAATAAAAGGCAATAATAAAAAAAAATCACTGAAGAAAATGAATAGATAATAAGATCCTCATTCAGCAGGGACGGGTTACCACTGAAAGAGGGACTTGGGTTCTTAAAAAGGGGTCATCTCTGGCTAGTGCTGGCCAATACACTATGGACCTTCTTGATTGTAAACAAAATTAATATCACATGGACAAGTCTAACAATGAAATAAAGGCCAAAAAAAGGGCAAAATCTAGCCTTTTGCGAGAAACGTCGAAAAAAAACTTTTTCGCTTTTTATTGGTAATTATAAGGATTTTAAAATTAATTCAGGTAATTGTGATGATTTTCATGATAATTCCTTCATTATATGCAATAATGATGATAATTATGATGATAATGACAATAATAATGATAATGATAAAATCATAGTTATAATGATAATTTTGATATTTCCTGCAATAATAGCAATAATCAACTATTCCAATAATTTTCAGACTAATAATGACAAGAGAAATAATATCATTATCATTGTCATTATAATTATTACTATTCTCATTATTATTTTTAAAAATTATCATTATTGCTATTATCATTATAAAAATAGTTATGATGATGAAAATAGCTATAATAATGAGCATAATAATCATTATAATCAATAATTTTGATAATAATGATGATAATGACAATGATAATGACAATAATAATGATAATAATGATAAAATCATAATTATAATGATAATTTTGATAATTACTGCAATAATAGCAATAATCAACTCTATTCCAATAATTTTCATACAAATAATATCATTATCATTGTCATTATAATCATTACTATTGTCATTATTATTTCTAAAATTATCATTATTGCTATTATCATTATAAAAATAGTTATGATGATGAAAATAGCTATAATAATTAGCATAATAATCATTATAACTGCAATAATGATAATAATAATGATGATGATCATGATGATAATGACTATAATGATAATAATCATAAGAATAATGACAGTAATGATAATAAGGATCTTACTAATTATTATCTAGTCCATTTATGATGAAATAAAGGCCAAAAATAATAAAATCCCAAAAGTCGAAAAAAAACGCAAAATCTGAGAGTAATGTCGAAAAAAAAACTTTTCGCTTTTTATTCGTATTTACGAGGATTTTAACATTAATTCAGGTAATTGTAATGATTTTCATGATAATTCCTTCATTATATGCAATAATGATGATAATTAGGATGATAATGACAATGACAATAATAATGATAATGATAAAATCATAATTATAATGATAATTTTGATAATTACTGCAATAATAGCAATAATCAACTCTATTCCAATAATTTTCTGACTAATAATGAGAAAAAAAATAATAAAATCATTATCATTGTCATTATAATTATTACTATTGTCATTATTATTTCTAAAATGATCATTAATACTATTATCATTATAAAAATAGTTATGATGATGAAAATAGC
>NC_091550.1:26145666-26161038 GCF_042767895.1 Penaeus vannamei | reverse complement strand
ATATATATATCTATATATCTATATTTATATATCTATCTATATATATATATATATATTTATGTATATATATATATATACATATATATATACATATAGATATACATATGTATATATATTATATACATATGTACATTTGTATATATGTATGTGTATATATATATATATATATATATATATATATATATATATATATATATACACACACACACACACACACACACACACACACACACACACACACACACACACACACACACACATATATATATATATACATATACGTATATATATGTATGTATATATATATGTATATATATATACATATACATACATACATATATATATATGTATATATATATGTATATATATACATATACATAATATATATATACATATACATTATAATATATATATACACATATATGCATATATATACATATACATATACATATACATATATATATATACATATACATATACATATATATATATATGTATATGCATATACATATAAATATATATATATATATATATATATATATATATATATATATACATACATATCTATACATCTATATATATATATATATATATATATATATATATATATATATATATATATATAGATAGATATATATATATATATGTATATATATACATATCTATACATCTATATATATATATATATATATATATATATATATATATATATATATATATACATATATATGTATATATATATATCTATATCTATATAGATATAGTATATTATATATGTATATATATATATATATATATATATATATATATATATATATATATATATATATATATATATATATATATATATATATAACATATACATATACATATATATATACATATACATAAATATAAATATATATATATATATATATATATATATATATATATATATATATATATATATATATATATACATATGCATATATATATATATATATATATATATATATATATATATATATATATATATATACATAAATAAATAAATAAATAAACATATATATATATATGTATATATACATATTTATTATATATATATATATATATATATATATATATATATATATATATATATATATATATATACACACACACACACACATAAATATATACATATAAATATATAAATATACATACATATGCATATATTCATATATAAATAAATATATATATATGTATATATATATATGTATTTATGTATATATATATGTATATATATATAATATAATATATATAATGTATATATATATATATATATATATATATATATATATATATATATATATATATATATATATATATATATTTATATATGTTTATAATATAGTCGTTATAATAATCATTATCTTAATTATTAATGTCGTTTTCATCATTATATATATATATATATATATATATATATATATATATATATATATATATATATATATATAGATATATAGATATACATATATATGTGTGTGTGTGTGTGTGTGTGTGTATGTGTGTGTGTGTGTGTGTGTGTGTGTGTGTGTGTGTGTGTGTCTGTGTGTGTGTCTGTGTGTTTGTGAGTGTGTGTGTGTATATATATGAGATATATAACGTATTATATTATATATATATACATATATATATATATATACATATATATATATATATATATATATATATATATATATATATATATATATATATATATATGTGTATATGATTATGATATAGTCATTATAATAATCATTATTTTAATTATTAATGTCGTTTTCATTATAATTTTTTAAATAATGATAATGACAATAATGATGATTTTGGAAATAATAACAACAATAATAAGTATTAAAATAACAATAATAGCTGTGTTATAATTACTTCTATTATTATTTCTGTTATCATTGTCGTTATTATTAGGAATATAATTAGAATAGTGTTGATTATTGCTATTATTGCAATTATTAGGCAAATCATCATTATAAT
This sequence comes from Penaeus vannamei, assembly GCF_042767895.1. NCBI lineage: Eukaryota > Metazoa > Arthropoda > Malacostraca > Decapoda > Penaeidae > Penaeus > Penaeus vannamei. The sequence goes on along the minus strand of NC_091550.1, from coordinate 26,159,043 downwards.
TATTATTGTATAATTTTTATCATAATTATTGTCTAAATTACTCTCATAATTATCATTATCGTCATTATTGATTCGGTTATCATCGAAATCATCATAATTAGCAGAATTATTGCTAAGATCATCATAATCATCCTTTAAACTCGAAAAAGGGGGGTTTTCGACTCATCTCTCCAAAGGCTGAATTTCGCTAGATTTCGCCGGTTTTTCGACTTTTAAGATTTTTCTACTTTTAGCCTTTTTCTCATTATAGAACGGCTGTATAATGATAATTATCATTATTCTCATTATCATCATCATTATTATCATGACTGTCATTATCGCCCTAATCACCCTTAATATAGTCATTATAATAATCATTATCTTAATTATTAATGTCATTTTCATCATTATAATTATTTTAATAATGATAATGACGATAATGATAATTCTGAAAATAATAACAACAATAATCAAGATTATAATACTAATAATAGCCGTGTCATAATTTCTTCTATTATTATTTCTGTTATCATTGTCGTTATTATTATTAGGAAAATCATTAGAATAGTGTTGATTATTGCTATTATTGCAATTTTTAGGGAAATCATCATTATAATTATTATTGTACAATTATCATAATTATTGTCCTAATTAATCTCATAATTATCATTATTATCGTCATTATTGTCATTATTGATGGGGTTATCATCAAAATCATTATAATTAGAAGAATTATTGCTAAGATCATCATAATCATCATTAAACTCGAAAAAGGGGGGTTTTCGATTCATCTTTCCAAAGGCTCTATATTGCTAGATTTCGAAGGGTTTCCGACTTATGAGATTTTTCTACTTTTAGCCTTTTTCTCATTATAGATGGGCTTTCTAATGATAATTATCATCATTATTGTCATTATCATCATCATTATTATCATTACTGTCATTATCTCCCTAATCACCCTTAATAGTCATTATAATAATCATCATCTTAATTATTAATGTCATTTTCATCATTATAATTATTTTAATAATGATAATGACAATAATGATAATTCTGGAAATAATAACAATAATAATAAGGATTATAATAACAATAATAGCCGTGTTATAATTACTTATATTATTATTTCTGTTAGCATTTTCGTTATTATTATTATGAAAATCATTAGAATAGTGTTAATTATTGCTATTATTACAATTATTAGGCAAATCATCATTATAATTATCATTGTATAATTACTTTCATAATTATTGTCCTAATTACTCTCATAATTATCATTATTATCGTCATTATTGTCATTATTGATGGGGTTATCATCAAAACCATCATAATTAGCAGAATTATTGCTAAAATCATCATAATCCTCCTTTAAATTAGAAAAAGAGGGTTTTTCGACTCATCCTTTCATCCTTTTTCTCATTATATTCATCATTATAATTATTTTAATAATTATGACAATAATGATAATTCTGGAAATAATAACAACAATAATAAGGATTATAATAACAATAATAGCCGTGTTATAGTTACTTCTATTATTATTTCTGTTTTAATTGTCGTTATTATTATTTGGAAAATCATTAGAATAATGTTGATTATATCTATTATTGCAATTATTAGGAAAACCATCATTATAATTATCATTGTATAATTATTATCATAATTGTTGTCCTAATTACTCTCATAATTATGATTATTATCGTCATTATTCTCATTATTGATGGGGTTATCATCAAAATCATCATAATTAGCAGAATTATTGCTAAGATCATTATAATCATCCTTTAAACACGAAAAAGAGGGTTTTTCAACTCATCCTTGCAAAGGCTGTATTTCGCTAGATTTCGCTGCTTTTTCGACTTTTAAGATTTTTCTACTTTTACCCTTTTTCTCATTATAGAAGGGCTTTCTAATGATAATTATCATCATTATTGACATTATCATCATCATTATTATCATTACTTTCATTTTCACCCTAATAACCTTAAATAGTCATTACAATAATCATCATCTTAATTATTAATGTCATTTTCATATTATAATTATTTTAATAATGATAATGACAATAATGATAATTCTGGAAATAACAACAATAATAAGGATTATAATAACAATAATTGCCGTGTTATAATTACTTCTATCTATTCAGTTCTTCGAATTTTGGGATTTTTCTACTTTTAGCCTTTTTCTTATTATAGATGGGCTTTATAATGATAATTATCATCATTATTGTCATTATCACCATCATTATTATCATTACTGTCCTTATCGCCCTAATCACCCTTAATATAGTCATCATCTTAATTATTAATGTCCTTTTCATCATTATAATTGTTTTTATAATGATAATGACAATAATGATAATTCTGGAAATAATAACGACAATAATAAGGATTATAATAACAATAATTGCCGTGTTATAATTACTTCTATTATTATTTCTGTTACAATTGTCGCTATTATTATTAGGAAAATCATTAGAATAGTGTCGATTATTCCTATTATTGCAATTATTAGGCAAATCATCATTATAATTATCATTGTATAATTATTATCATAAATATTATCCTAATTACTCTCGTAATTATCATTATTATCGTCATTATTGATGGGGTTATCATCAAGATCATCATACTTAGCAGAATTATTGATAAGATCATCATAATCATCCTTTAAACTCGAAAAAGGGGGTTTTCGACTCAGCTCTCCAAATGCTAGATTTCGCTAGATTTCGCCGGTTTTTCGACTTTTGGGATTTTTCTACTTTTAGCCTTTTTCTTATTGTAGATGGGCTTCATAATGATAATTATCATCATTATTGTCATTATCATCATCATTATTATCATTAATGTCATTATCGCCCTAATCACTCTTAATATAGTCATTATAATAATCATCATCTTAATTATTAATGTCACTTTCATAATTATAATTATTTTAATAATGATAATGACAATAATGATAATTCTGGAAATACTAACAATAATAATAAGGATTATAATAACAAAAATAGCCGTATTAAAATTACTTCTATTATTATTTCTGTTATCATTGTCGTTATTATTATTAGGAAAAACAGAATAGTGTTGATTATTGCTATTATTGATATTATTAGGCAAATCGTTATTATAAGTATCATTGTAGAATTACTATCATAATTGTTGCCCTAATTACTCTCATAATTATCGTCGTTATTGTCATTGTTGATGGGGTTATCATCAAAATCATGATAATTAGCAGAATTGTTGCTAAGATCATCATAATCATCCTTTAAACTGGAAAAGGGGGGGTTTTCGACTCATCTCTCCAAAGGCTGCATTTCGCTAGATTTCGCCGATTTTCGAATTTTGGAGTTTTTCTACTTTTAGCCTATTTCTCATTATAGATGGGCTTCAAAATGATAATTATCATCATTAGTGTCATTATCATCATCATTATTATCATTACTGTCATTATCGCCCTAATCACCCTTAATAGTCATTACAATAATCATATTAATTATTAATGTCATTTTCATCATTATAATTATTCTAATAATGATAATGATAATAATGTTAATTCTGGAAATAATAAATATAATAAGGATTATAATAACAATACTAGCAGTGTTATAATTACTTTTATTATTATTTCTGTTACCATTGTCGTTATTATTATTAAGAAAAAAATTAGAATAGTGTTGATTATTGCTATTATTGCAATTATTTGGCAAATCATTATAATTATCATTGTATAATTATTATAATTATTGTCCTAATTACTCTCATAATTATCATTATTATCGTCATTATTGTCATAATTGATTCGGTTATCATCAAAATCATCATAATTAGCAGAATTACTGCTAAGATCATCATAATCATCCTCTAAACTCGAAAAAGGGGGGTTATCGACTTATCTCTCCAAAGGCTGTATTTCGCTAGATTTCGCCGGTTTTTCGACTTATGGAATTTTTCTTCCTTTGGCCTTTTTCCCATTATAGATGGGCTTTATAATGATAATCATCATCATTATTGTTATTATCATCATTACCATTCCTGTCATTATCGCCCTAATCACCCTTAATATAGTCATTATGATAATCATCATCTTAATTATTAATGTCATTTTCATTATAATTATTTTAATAATGATAATGACAATAATGATCATTCTTAAAATAATAACAACAATAATAAGGATGATTAATAACAATAATAGCCGTGTTATAATTACTTTTATTATTATTTCTGTTATCATTGTCGTTATTATTATTAGGAAAATCATTAGAATAGTGTTGATTATTGCTATTATTGCAGTTATTAGGCAAATCATCATTATAATTATCATTGTATAATTATTATCATAATTATTGTCCTAAATACTCTCATAATTATCATTATTATTGTCATTATTGATTCGGTTATCATCAAAATCATCATAATTAGCAGAATTATTACTAAGATCATCATAAATATCCTTTAAACTCGAAAAAGGGGGGTTTTCGACTCACCTCACCAAAGAGCTGTATTTGGCTAGATTTCGCCATTTTTTCGACTTTTGGGATTTTTCTACTTTTAGCCTTTTTCTCATTATAGATGGGCTTTCTAATGATAATTATCATCATTATTGTCATTATCATCATCATTATTATAATTGCTGTCATTATCGCCCTAATCACCCTTAATATAGTCATTATAATAATGATCATCTTAATTATCAATGTCATTTTCATCATTATGATTATTTTAATAATGATAATGACAATAATGATAATTCTGGAAATAATAACAACAATAATAAGGATTATAATAACAATAATTGCCGTGTTATAATTTCTTCTATTATTATTTCTGTTATCATTGTCGTTATTATTATTAGGAAATCATTAGAATAGTGTTGATTATTGCTATTATTGCAATTATTAGGCAAGTCATCATTATAATTATCATTGTATAATTATTATCATAATTATTATCATAATTACTCTCAGAATTATCAGTATTATCGTTATTATTGTCATTATTGATGGGGTTATCATCAAAATCATCATAATTAGCAGAATTACTACTAAGATCGTCATAATCATAATGACAATAATGATAATTCTGGAAATAATAACAACAATAATAAGGATTATAATAACAATAATAGCCCTATTATAATTACTTCTATTATTATTTCTGTTATCATTGTCGCTATTATTATAAGGAAAAACATTAGAATAGTGTTGATTATTGCTATTATTGCAATTATTAGGCAAATCATCATTATAATTATCATTGTATAATTATTATTATAATTGTTGTCCTAATTACTCTCATAATTATCATTATTATCGTCATTATTGATGGGGTTATCATCAAAATCATCATAATTAAAAAAATTATTGCTAAAATCATCATAAATATCCTTTAAACTCGAAAAAGGGGGGTTTTCGACTCATCTCTGCAAAGGCGTTATTTCGCTAGATTTCGCCTGTTTTTCGATTTATGGATTTTTTCAACTTTTAGCCTTTTTCTCATTATAGATTGGCTTTTTAATGATAATTATCATCATTATTGTCATTATCATCATCATTATTATCATTACTGTCATTATCGCCCTAATCACCCTTAATATAGTCATTATAATAATCATTATCTTAATTATTAATGTCATTTTCATCATTATAATTATTTTAATAATGATAATGGCAATAATGATAATTCTGGAAATAATAACTACAATAATAAGGACTATAATAACAACGATAGCCGTGTTATAATTACTTCTATTATTATTTCTGTTATCATTGTCGTTATTATTTTTAGGAAAATCATTAGAATAGTGTTGATTATTGCCATTATTGCAATTATTAGGCAAATCATTATAATTATTATTGTATAATTATTATCATAATTATTGTCCTAATTGCTCTCATAATTATCATTATTATCGTCATTATTGTCATCATTGATTCGGTTATCATCAAAATCATGATAATTAGCAGAATTGTTGCTAAGATCATCATAATCCTTTAAACTCGAAAAAGGGGGGTTTTCGACTCATCTCTTCAAATGCTAGATTTCGCTAGATTTTGCCGGTTTTTCGACCTTTGGGATTTTTCTACTTTTAGCCTTTTTCTTATTATAGATGGGCTTTATAATGATTATTATCATTATTGTTATCACCATCATTATTATCATTACTGTCATTATCGTCCTAATCACCCTGAATATAGTCATCAACAATAATATGGATTATAATAACAATAATAGCCGTATTAAAATTACTTCTATTATTATTTCTGTTATCATTGTGGTTACTATTATTAGGAAAATCATTAGAATAGTGTTGATTATTGCTATTATTGCAATTATTAGTCAAATCATCATTATAATTATCATTGTATAATTATTATCATAATTATTGTCCTAATTCCTCTCATAATTATCATTATTATCGTCATTATTGTCATTATTGATGGGGTTATCATCAAAATAATCATAATTAGCAGGATTATTGCTAAGATCATCATAATCATCCTTTAAACGCGAAAATAGGGGGTTTTCGACTCATCTCTGCAAAGGCTGTATTTCGGTAGATTTCGCCGGTTTTTCGACTTTTGAGATTTTTCTACTTTTAGCCTTTTTCTCATTATAGATGGGCTTTATAATGATAATTATCATCATTATTTTCATTATCACCATCATTATTATCATTACTGTCATTATCGCTCTAATCACCCTTAATATATTCATAATAATCATCATCATCTTAATTATTAATGTCATTTTCATCATTATAATTATTTTAATAATGATAATTCTGGAAATAATAACAACAATAATAAGTATTATAATAACAATAATAGCCCTATTAAAATTACTTCTATTATTATTTCTGTTATCATTATCGTTATTATTATTAGGAAAAAGAGAATAGTGTTGATTATTGCTATTATTGCAATTATTAGGCAAATCGTCATTATAAGTATCATTGTATAATTACTATCATAATTGTTGTCCTAATTAATCTCATAATTATGATTATTATCGTCATTATTGTCATTACTGATGGGGTTATCATCAAAATCATGATAATTAGCATTATCAATACTAAGATCATCATAATCATTCTTTAAACTAGAAAAAAGGGGTTTTCGACTCATCTCTGCAAAGGCTGTATTTCGCTAGATTTCGCCTGTTTTTCGACTTTTAAGATTTTTCTAATTTTAGCCTTTTTCTCATTATAGATGGGCTTTCTAATGATAATTATCTTTATTGTCATTATCATCATCATTTTTATCATTACTGTCATTATCGCCCTAATCACCCTTAATAGTCATTATAATAATCATCTTAATTATTAATGTCATTTTCATCATTTCAATCATCTTAATAATGATAACGACAATAATGATAATTGTGGAAATAATAACAATAATAAGGATAGTAATAACAATAATTGCCGTGTTATAATTACTGCTATTATTATTTCTGTTACAATTGCCGTTATTATTATTAGGAAAATCATTAGAATAGTGTCGATTATTGCTATTATTTCAATTATTAGGCAAATTATCATTATAATTATCATTGTATAATTATTATCATAATTATTGTCCTAATTGCTCTCATAAATATCATTGTTTTCGTCATTATTATCATCATTGATTCGGTTATCATCAAAATCATGATAATTAGCAGAATTATTGCTAAAATCATCATAATCATCCTTTAAACTCGAAAAAGGGGGTTTTCGACTCATCTCTCCAAAGGCTGTATTTCGCTAGATTTCGCTGGTTTTTCGACTTTTGAGATTTTTCTATTTTTAGCCTTTTCCTCATTATAGATGGGCTTTATAATGATAATTATCATCATTATTGTCATTATCACCATCATTATTATCATTAATGTCATTATCGCCCTAATCACCTTTGATATAGTCATTATAATAATCATCTTAATTTACAATGTCATTTTCATCATTATATGTATTTTAATAATGATAATGACAATAATGATAATTCTGGAAATAATAACAACAATAATAAGAATTATAATAACAATAATAGCTGTATTAACATTACTTCTATTATTATTTGTTATTATTGTCATTATTATTATTAGGAAAATCATTAGAATAGTGTTGATTATTGCTATTATTGCAATTAATAGCCAAATCATCATTATAATTATCATTGTATATTTATTATCATAATTATTGTCCTAATTCCTCTCATAATTATCATTATTATCGTTATTATTGTCATTATTTATGGGATTATCATCATAATTAGCAGAATTCTTGCTAAGATCATCATAATCATCCTTTAAACTCGAAAAAGGGGGTTTTCGACTCATCTTTCCAAAGGCTATATTTCGCTAGATTTCGCCGGTTTTTCGACTTATGGGATTTTTCTACTTTTAGCCTTTTTCTTATTATAAATTGGCTTTATAATGATAATTATCATCATAATTGTCATTATCACCATCATTATTATAATTACTGTCATTATCACCCTTAATATAGTCATTATAATAATCATCATCTTAATTATTAATGTCATTTTCATCATTATAATTATTTTAATAATGATAATGAAAATAATGATAATTCTGGAAATAATAACAACAATAATAAGGAATATAATAACAATAATAGCCCTATTATAATTACTTCTATTATTATTTCTGTTATCATTGTCGTTATTATTATTAGGAAAAACAGAATAGTGTTGATTATTGCTATTATTGCAATTATTAGGCTAATCATCATTATAATTATCATTGTATAATTACTATCATAATTGTTGTCCTAACTACTCTCATAATTATCATTATAATCGTCATTATTGCCATTATTGATGGGGTTATCATCAAATTCATGATAATTAGCAGAATTGTTGCTAAGATCATCATTATCATCATTTCAACTGGAAAAGGGGGGGGGGGTCGACTCATCTCTCCAAAGGCTGTATTTCGCTTGATTTCGCTTTTGGAGTTTTTCTACTTTTAGCCTATTTCTCATTATAGATGAGAAATCATTATTAGTGTCATTATCATCATCATTATTATCATTACTGTCATTATCGCCCTAATCACCCTTAATAGTCATTACAATAATCTCATCTTAATTATTAATGTCATTTTCATCATTATAATTATCCTAATAATGATAATGACAATAATGATAATACTGGAAATAATAATAATAAGGATTATAATAACAATACTAGTCGTGTTATAATTACTTTTATTATTATTTCTGTTATCATTGTTTTTATTAGTATTAAGAAAAACATTAGAATAGTGTTGATTATTGCTATTATTGCAATTATTAGGCAAATCATTATAATTATCATTGTATAATTATTATCATAATTATTGTCCTAATTGCTCTCATAATTATCATTATTACCGTCATTATTGATTCGGTTATCATCAAAATCGTCATAATTAGCAGAATTATTGCTAAGATCATCATAATCATCCTTTAAACTTCAAAAAGGGGGGTTTTCGACTAATCTCTGCAAAGGCTGTATTTCGCTAGATTTTGCCGGTTTTTCGACTTTTGAGATTTTTCTACTTTAACCTTTTTCTCATTACAGATGGGCTTTCTGATGATAATTATCATCATTATTGCCATTATCATCATTATCATTACTGTCATTATCGCCCTAATCACCCTTAATATAGTCATTATAATAATCATCATCTTAATTATTAATGTCATTTTCATTATAATTATTTTAATAATGATAATGACAATAATGATAATTGTGGAAATAATTACAACAATAATAAGGATTATAATAACAATAATAGCCGTGTCATAATTATTTTTATTATTATTTCTGTTATCATTGTCGTTATTATTATTAGGAAAATCCTTAGAATAGTGTTGATTATTGCTATTATTGCAGTTATTAGGCAAATCATCGTTATAATTATCATTGTATAATTATTATCATAATTATTGGCCTAAATACTGTCATAATTATCATTATTATCGTCATTATTGTCATTATTGATGGGGTTATCATCAAAATCATCATAATTAGCAGAAGTATTGCTAAGATCATCATAATCATCCTTTAAACACGAAAAAGGGGGGTTTTCGACTCACCTCTCCGAATGTTGTATTTCGCTAGATTTCGCCGGTTTTTCGAATTTTGAGATTTTTCTACTTTTAGCCTTTTTCTCATTATAGATGGGCTGTCTAATGATAATCATCATCATTATTGTCATTATCATCATCATTATTATCATTACTGTCATTATCGCCCTAATCACCCTTAATACAGTCATTATAATAATCAGTATCTTAATTATTAATGCCATTTTCATCATCATAATTATTTTAATATTGATAATGAGAATAATGATAATTCTGTAAATAATAGCAAATATAATAAGGATTATAATAACAATAATTGCCGTGTTATAATTACTTCTATTATTATTTCTTTTATCATTGTCGTTATTATTATTAGGAAAATCATTAGAAGTTTTGATTATTGCAATTATTGCAATTATTAGGCAAATCATCATTATAATTATCATTGTATAATTATTATCATAATTACTCTTATAATTATCATTATTATCGTCATTATTGTCATTATTGATGGGATTATCATCAAAATCATCATAATTAGCAGAATTGTTGCTAAGATCGTCATAATCATCCTTTAAACTCGAAAAAGAGGGGTTTTCGACTCATCTCTCCAAATGCTGTATTTCGCTAGATTTCGCCGGTTTTTCGACTTCTGAGATTTTTCTACTTTTAGCCTATTTCTCATTATAGATGGGCTTTCTAATCATAATTATTATCATTATTGTCATTATCATCATTATTATCATTACTGTCATTATCGCCCTAATCACCCTTAATAGTCATTATAATAATCATCATCTTAATTATTAATGTCATTTTCATCATTATAATTATTTTAATAATGATAATGACAATAATGATAATTCTGGAAATAATAACAACAATAATAAGGATTATAATAACAATAATAGCCCTATTATAATTACTTCTGTTATTATTTCTGTTATCATTGTCGTTATTATTATTAGGAAAAACATTAGAATAGTGTTGGTTATTGCTATTATTGCAATTATTAGGCAAATCATCATTATAATTATCATTGCATAATTATTATCATAATTATTGTCCTAATTACTCTCATAATTATTGTCCTAATTACTCTCATAATTATTGTCCTAATTATTCTTATAATTATTGTCCTAATTACTCTCATAATTATCATTATCGTCATTATTGTCATCATAATTAGCAGAATTATTGCTAAGATCATCATAAATATCCTTTAAACTCGAAAAAGGTTGGTTTTCGACTCATCTCTCCAAAGGCCGTATTTCGCTAGAATTCGACGGTTTTTCGACTTAAGGGATTTCTCTACTTTTAGCCTTTTTTCATTATAGATGGGCTTTCTAATGATAATTATCATCATTATTGTCATTATCATCATCATTATCATCATTACTGTCATTATCGCCCTAATCACCCTTAATATAGTCATTATAATAATCATTATCTTAATTATTAATGTCATTTTCATCATTATAATTATTTTAATAATGATAATGACAATAATGATAATTCTGAAAATAATAACTACAATAATAAGGATTATAATAACAATAATAGCCGTGTTATAATTACTTTTATTATTATTTCTGTTATCATTGTCGTTATTATTATTAGGAAAATCATTAGAATAGTGTTGATTATTGCTATTATTGCAATTATTAGGCAAATCATCATTATAATAATTATTGTATAATTATTATCATATTTATTGTCCTAATTGCTCTCATAATTATCATTATTATCGTCATTATTTATTCGGTTATCATCAAAATCATCATAATTAGCTAAGATCATTATTGCTAAGATCATCATAATTATCCTTTTAACTCGAAAAAAGGGGGTTTTCGATTCACCTCTCCAAAGGCTGTATTTCGCTTGATTTCGCCGGTTTTTCGACTTATGGGATTTTTCTACTTTTAGCCTTTTTCTCAATATAGATGGGCTTTATAACGATAATTATCATCATTATTGTCATTAGAATCATGATGATAATGACAATAATAATGATAATTATGATAAAATGATAGCTATAATGTTAGTTTTGATAATTACTGCAATAATATCAATAATTAAGTCCATTCTAATTATTTTCATAATAATAATGATAATAGAAATAATAATAATATCATTATCATTGTCATTATAATCATTATTACTGTCATTATTATTTCTAAAATTATCATTATTGTTATCATTATAAAAATAGTTATAATGAAAATGACAATAATAATGAGCATATTAGTTATTATAACTGCAATAATGATAATAATAATAATGATAATTATGACGATAATGACTGTAATGATAATAATCATAAGAATGATGACATAGCTATTTTCATCATCATAACTATTTTTATAATAATAATAGCAATAATGATAATTTCAAAAATAATAATGACAATAGTAATAATTATAAAGACAAGGATAATGATGTTATTATTTCTATTGTCATTATAAGTCCGAGAATTATTGGAATAGAGTTGATTATTGCTATTATTGCGGTAATTATCAAATTTCTAATTCTAATTATGATTTTATCATTATTATCATTATTATTGTCATTATCATTGTCATTATCATTATAATCATTATTATTGCATATAATGAAGGAATTATAATGTAAATCATCACAATTACCTGAATTAATGTTGAAATCCTAATAATTACCAACAAAAAGCGAAAAGTGTTTTTTTCGATGTTAGTCTCAAAAGACTGTAATACGCTAGATTTTGGTAATCAATAAAAAGCGAAAAAGTTTTTTTTTTTCGACGTTTGTCTCAAGAGGCTGTAATACGCTAGATTTTGCCCTTTTTTCGACTTTTGGGTTTTTATTACTTTTGGCCTTTATTTCATTATAAATGGACTGGATAATAGTTATTATCATTATCATTACTTTCATTATTCTTATGATTATTATTATTGCAGCTATAATGATTATTATACTCATTATTATAGCTATTTTCATCATCATAACTATTTTTATAATAATAGTGGCAATAATGATAAATGTATAAATAATAATGACAATAGTAATAATTATAATGACAATGATAATGATGTTTTTATTTTTTCTATTGTCATTATTAGCCTAAAAAATATTGGAATAGAGTTGATTATTGCTATTATTGATTATTATCATTATAATTATGATTTTATCATTATTATCATTAGTATTGTCATTATCATTGTCATTATCATCATAATTATCATCATTATTGCATATAATGAAGGAATTATCATGGAAATCATCACAATTACCTGAATTAATGTTATCCTCATAATTACCAATACAAAGCAAAATAAATGT
>NC_091550.1:26132184-26145166 GCF_042767895.1 Penaeus vannamei | reverse complement strand
TTTTTTTTCGATGTTTCTCTCAATAATCTGTAATACGCTAGATTTTGCCTTTTTATCATTACTGTCATTATTCTTATGATTAATATCATTATAATCATTATCATCATGATTATCATCATTATTATCATCATTATTGCAGTTATAATGATTATTATGCTAATTATTATAGCTATTTTCATCATCATAACTATTTTTATAAGGGCAATAGCAATAGTGATAATTTTAGAAATAATAATGACAATAGAAATAATTATAATGACAATGATAATGATGTTATTATTATTTCTACGGGCTACCCTCGCCCATACATCCCGCCTTCCGTCCGCCGGCGATTCTTCGATGCCTACCACCAGCATCGCGGCATCCGGGCCACCCAACACCTCATCCGCAGCGAGGTCGTCTGGCCCGCCATCAACAAGGACGTTCGGCAGTGGTGTCGTTCCTGTATCGAATGCCAAAGAAACAAGATCCACAGGCACACCAAACCCCCCCTCCAGACCTTTCCTATTCCAGACAGTAGGTTCCAACACGTCCACATAGACATAGTGAGACCCTTGCCCATGGACGACGGCTACAGCTACATCCTGACGATGATCGACCGTTTTACCAGATGGCCCGAGGCTAAGCCCTTCCGCGACATCACTGCAGCGACAGTCGCCAAGACCTTCAATACCTGGATCTCCCGCTTCGGCGCCAATACAAACCAGTTCGAGTCCGAACTTTGGCGCCACCTAATGATCCTGCTCGGGTCCAAAAGAATCAGGACGACTGCTTACCAACCCTGCGCCAACGGCATGGTCGAGCGACTCCACCGGCATATGAAGCAGGCCCTAACATCATCCTCCCCTAACAGGAGATGGGTCGACCAACTTCCTCATGTCTTCCTCAACATCCGGACGTCGTTCAAAGAGGACCTGCAGTGCACCAGCGCAGAAATGGTCTACGGGACAACGCTCGCCCTCCCTGCAGATTTCCTTGTCACGGGCCAGCAACTTCGAACCCGGGACCTTCGGCAAACAACTCTGCGAACGAATGGCCCGGGTACGCAGCCGACCGACGAGACCCATCCGACAACAGTACATATACATGCCTCCAGGATTTGCTCTCACGTCTTCATGAGATAACATCCCAGACCTCCTCTCTGTCCTCCGTACGAGGGTCCATTCCCGGTCATCCGAAGAGGCGACAAGACGATCACCATCCACCGGCCAAAGGGAGAAGACACCGCGACCATCGACCGCGCCAAACTCGCACACCTGCAGCAGCCCTTCAGGATCGCCAGAGTCCGTTTCGCGACCGCGAAACTAGAGGGGGAGTGCTGTAGCGGTTCCTGATTGGCCATCAATCTAGAACCGCACATGACCTGTTATTGGCCGACCCCTGCTTCGGGACCGCCCTAATCGGCCGAGTTAATATCGCCGGTCAGGTACTTAAGCCGCCGGACCTGAGGTGGAATCAGGGTTTAGCTGGACCCCCAAAGGGTTTTTTTTTCATTGTTGCTTTCGTGGGGGGACTAAAGAGAGCGATTTGACACCCCCACGGCGAGCTCGATGATCTGGCCCTTGTGCTGATAACTTTGGGTGTTATCGTGCACTACCTTGCTTTGAGGCTAGTGATTTTAATTGTAAGCCCAGGGTGCTTGCAATTAAAATCACGAAGCACTATCAAATCAGCTCTTTTACTGCGAGGTGTCGGCCGGACATATAAGGGCTCACGCCCGTTCGGCAGGGTCCCGACCCCGACCGACCCTAACACACAAAGAGAGCTGTTTTACCAGTGTGCCTTCTTTTTTTGAAACCCATTTCCACCCTTTCATCGCCCTGTCATTAGCCTTGGCTAGACTCCCTACCTCCCATCATCATCACCCTTACGCGATGCCACCATGGGTCATGTGATCAAATTATCATACTCTGGAGAGCCCATCTCCTGTGAGGTGGCTCTCCAGAAAATCTTCTCCATCACAGAAGTTGCTGTCACGCACTGCTTCAAAGTGCATAATGGCTACAAAGTTGTTCTTGCCAAGAAAGAACAGCTGACCCCTTTCCTTTCGACTACTGGCCAGAGAAAACTCGCTGATCATGGTTTTAAACCTCTCCCCTCCCCGGAAACGAAGGCTAAGTGCACGGTCGTGGCTAAAAAGATCGACAAGACAATCCTGCCACGATCGTGCCAAGCCATCCAGGAGGAAGTCAGCACCATGAACAATGTCACTGTGGTGGATGTTTACAAACCACCAGAGTCGCGAATCCTTAAGATTCGCTGCTCAGCCCCCGAGGAAGCACAGAAGCAAACATAGTCCCTATCATGCTTCAAAGAAAGGGTTTTTCCCCAACATTGTGATCCCTGAGGAAATCTTCGAAGACCAAAACCTGTACATACCTGAATTTCACACACAAACAAACACTCACACCGAGGCCGGAGAAGCGACCATGACATCCACACAGCCCTCTACCTCTCACTCACACGGACTCCCACAACCACTACCACAACGAATACATAAAGAAACTGCACAAAAGAAAACTACACCAGATACTTCTGACAACAAACGCAAACATACCTTACCACCAGACATGCACACCAAAAAAGACAAAAAAGACCCTGAGCTCTCGGCCCCCGAGGCTCGTCACGTTCACGACGATACTATCTTGTCGGATTCCGACAGTAGCGAGAGCCTCGAGATCGATGTCGGTCTCGGGGAAGGCCCCGGTGCCTCCTCGCTGACTGCTCCCCTCGAGGGAGCAGGTCCTGTTCTCCCTGTCAGGGGAACTTTCGGGAGACGAGGAAGTATCGGGAATTGGTCCGCCGTTTCCCCCAGAATTCCGAGTCTCCCAGTTTCAGGAATCCCTTCCTGACCTTGACAAGCCCTCGACGGGGGCTCGCTCCCGTGGGTTACCGGGAGCAACAAACGCCACACAAGGTGAGACCGCAACATCCGGACTCACCATGAGTGGCGTGCTGACAATCGTGCAAGCGAATGTAAGATCATTTTTCAATATACGTAACTTTTTTTCCCGATTTCCTCGATCGGGAATGTCCTGACGTGGTTCTTTTAAATTCCACCTCTATCACTAACTCCTATGCTATCAAACACTTCGGCTACACGTCAAGACAGTCACGAAACGGCTGGTTCGTAGAGTCCTGCATCCTCGTCAAATCCACCCTTCATTTCGAATTCATTTCACCCCCATTCATCCATCCAGACTTCATGGCTGTAAAGCTATTCACCCAGCAGGGCCCTATAATGATTGCCACGGCCTATATCAGACCAAATTCAAACTTGCCACTTTCAGATTTCAATAAATTATTCAGCTATAATAATCTTCCAGCCTTCTTCGCCGAGGATGTCAACGCATCACATATCACTACACCACACAACCACGAATGCACACGGTAGACAGCTCTTGTCTATTTTCAACACAAAAAGACTACATTACATAGGACCCGACTTCCACACCACAATCACGGCTAGGGGAAAAGGCAGACCTGATCTCGTGTTCGGGAACAGGGCCGCCCTCCCCTACCACACACACCTACAACCAGGTCCGAACATCGGTTCTGACCACATACCCGTGATCATAAAACTTTCCACCTCACCTATACATAACAAAGAAACGCCATCCTTCCGGTATAAGAAAGCAGATTGGAACAATTTTAAATCTTATCTTTCAGATCAAAATTTCGACTTTAACCTTGACAGAGAAAATGTTCTCGAAATAGATAGGCACTGGTATCATCTCTTTGCTTGGAATTCAGCAGCAATACTCCGATCCATCCCACGAGAGCGTTACAAAATACGTAAATCATTCCATCCAAGCGAGAGAACCAAGCGTCTCCTGACCTGCTACAGGGATCGTTTTCTCCAAAATATTCAGAATTTACACCGAGTTCGGTGGGACCTCACTATCCTCAGAAACCATGTCATAGATAGTTTTGATAATAACCGCAAAATTCATTGGCAAAATTTGATTAAACAAACAGAATCGATGCGAGTTCGCAATCCACGGGAATTTTGCCAAAAGATTAAACAGTTAAAAGGCAGTAACTTCCCTCCCTTCAGTCACCTCCTCAAGGACAACACTCAAGTTTCAGATCCCGTGGATGTTATCAAAATTTTTCGTGATCACTGGCAAACTGTATTCTATCCTCATGAACCACCCCCCTTTTTTTAATGAACATTTTCAATCCATCAACACCTGGAGCCAAGAACACAGGATAGAAACAGAGCCAGAGCCAATTATCCACATGGATAGGCTGGACGACACATGCGAACTCCGTGCTCCCATCTTGATGGAGGAGATTAAACAAATAATAAAGAGTTTTCCTCGTAAGGCTCTGGGCTCCTCTCAGATCGGGCGTGACGCACTCCTTCATCTTCCTGACAACGTTTTACGAGCTATGACGCACCTGTACAATACCTCTCTTGCTTCTGGCTACTTTCCTGCTCCCTTTAAGACTGCTATCGTGGCCCTCATACCTAAGCCAAACAAAGACCTCACTGACCCCAAGAATTACCGCCCAATTAGTTTACTGGAGACATTAGGCAAAATTTTTTGAAAGAGTCATTAATTCCCGACTAAGGTGGTATCTCGACGACCATGACCTACTTTCTTCCAAACAATTTGGCTTTCGCTCTCACCGCTCGACTACTGACGCACTGAACCTACTGACTAACTACTGTCTTAACAACAAAGACAGACGACTTAAGACGGTCCTCGTGACCAAAGACGTGGAGCAAGCCTTCGACACGGTCTGGCATGCTGGCTTGAAGTACAAAATCTGCACTAAATTCAATTTTCCCTCGTGCACCAAGAAGCTGCAAATTGCAGCTTCTTGGATGACCGTAAATTAAAGCTTAAATTTAAAGGCAAAGTTTCCTCTACAATCAATATGCACGCAGGTGCACCTCAAGGCAGCATAATCAGCCCAACACTATGCATATTATACACTAATGACCTCCCCGACCCCACCTTCCCTGATTCACTGACGTTACTTTACGCTGACGACTGCACGCACTTAGCTAGACACGATTCGCTCGCTGGTGTCGTCCGACGAATCAACGACGAGCTTGACACCGTCTCTCGAGGGGAGCACAAATGGCTTATCAAAACTAACTCGACAAATACATAAGTCCTCTTTATAAACCCAAGACACAATCCTCCTTACGATCCAATATACCTAAACTCTTTCGACAGACTACAAGCACCTCTTCAAATAACACACTCTTGCACCGTCCTCGGTGTCACTTTTGACACCATGTTTAGATTTCATTATCATACCTCTTCAAAAGCCGCATTGGCTAGAAAGACCTTACAATCGCTTTATCGATTCAGATGCGCTGCCTCGCGCACGAAGCTGCACCTGCTCAGAGCACTCATCACACCACTCCTCACGTACGCACAACTCACACTTACACTCGCCGCACAAATAAACAGACGCAAGCTACAGATCGTCCTGAACAAAGCACTTCGCTGGGTCTACAGCGTGGCGTGGGACGACTTTGTGTCAACAGCACGATTACACGAGAGGGCAGCGGTGCTCCCGCTGAACCTCGTGTGGCGATGGATGATTTGTAAACAACTCGACAAACTCCGTGCATGGTGCCCCGACTGGATAGAGCGCTCCAGCGCCTTCATCCAGGGACGGAGGAGCGGGATAGGCCGTGATCTCTTTTCTCTGGACTGGTCTGAGGAGATTGAGCCAGCTTTCTGAGCTTGGCAGCGCCTTCTTTTCCTTTGTGCACTCTCTCACTTCCTTCTATCTTTCTCGCTCTCCCCTCTCATGTTTTATTTTATTGTTGTTATTAATTTAACCACTTAGCATGGTTTTAACTCTCCCGAGAAATGGACAGCCACGCTGTGCGTGAGGGAACACTCCGAGTCCCGCCACATCACGATGTGACGGGCCCCGGGAGGTCCTTGGCTCGGCTCATTTCTCCTGTTTTGTGTTTGTTTGTTTTTTAATGTTTTAAATGTTCATTTTAACGTTCACTTTTATTTTATTTACTCGTTTAATCATTGTTTTTTAAAGCATGTAGTTGTTTCTTTTACAGTGTAGTTTTAACTTGTTTGTGTTTTAAGTTCTTTTAAGTTAAGTTTTTAAGTTTTGTTTTTGTGTTTTTAAGTTCTTTTAAGTTTAAGTTCGTTCTCGTTCTCCAACGGAACTTTTAACCTCCCCAATAAAAAACTACCCTCCGGTAAGCCCTATCCCCCCTTTTAATTAACTTCCCCTTCAAACCCTTTTCTTTGACCTCATCTCCCACCTCATTTCCCTCACATCGCGTAAGCGTCCCCCATCCTAATCCTTACCCTCATCTCACTGGTTCCGGATTTCCGACACGTGGCATCTGCCGCTCGTACCCGAGCCATGACCGCGGCTCCTTTGTCGTAAGGAGTGCCAACGCGCGAGCCGGGGAGGAGGTGCCACGGCCAGTGATGATAATCCACCCGTGATGTGACGCAGGGGGGGGAGATAGACTCGTTGCGGTCGCATCCGCTTTCATCCTCCTTCCATCCTGGCAGTCTCGAGGTTAGCCGAGGGCACCACCGTTGCCATGGGCGATAAGTCTGTGCACGGTGGAGCCGCAGATGGCGCCTGGCAGGCTGCCCCCCCCACCCCCTCCTCCCCTGTTAGCCGAGCGCAACCCGCAGCCCGGGCATGGCCACCCTTGCTGGCGCGGAGCTGGCCCCCCCAACTCAACGCCAAACGGGTGAATCATGCCATGGCTGCGGCGAGCACAGATGGCGCGGGGCCTCCCCTCGCCAGCCTTTTCCCGCCTTTTCCGACTCCAGTCATCTATCCCCCATCTATTACCCCGCACGCTGGGTTAAGCCACGGCTCTTTCTCTCTCACTAAATCATCCTTTCTATCCCCTCCTTATCCTTCCCCTCATTATCATCGTCATTATAATTATTACTATTGTTATTATTATTTCTAAAATTACCATTATTGCTATTATCATTATAAAAATAGTTATGATGATGAAAATAGCTATAATAATTAGCATAATAATCATTATAACAGAAATAATAATGATAATAATGATGATAATCATGATGATAATGACTTTAATGATAATAATCAGTAATGACAGTAATGATAATAATTATTATCCAGTCCATTCATAATGAAATAAAGGCCAAAAGTAATAAAATCCCAAAAGTCGAAAAAACAGCAAAATCTAGCGTATTACAGCTTTTTGAGAGAAACGTCGAAGAAAACCCTTTTTCGCTTTTTATTAGTAATTATGAAGATTTTACCATTAATTCAGGTAATTGTGATGATTTTCATAATTCCTTCATTATATGCAATAATGATGATAATTATGATGATAATGAAAATGATAATGACAATAATAATGATAATAATGATAAAATCAAAATTATAATGATAATTTGGATAATTACTGCAATAATAGCAATAATCAACTCTATTCCAATAATTTCCAGACTAATAATGACAATAGAAATAATAATAAAATCATTATCATTGTCATTATAATTATTACTATTGTCATTATTATTTCTAAAATTACCATTATTACTATTATCATTATAAAAATAGTTATGATGATGAAAATAGCTATAATAATTAGCATAATAATCATTATAACTGCAATAATGATGATAATAATGCTGATAATCATGATGATCATGACTATAATGATAATGATCATAAGAATAATGACAGTAATGAGAATAATGATGATACTAATTATTATCCAGTCCATTTATAATGAAATAAAGGCCAAAAGTAATAAAATCCCAAAAGTCGAAAAAAACGGTAAAATCTAGCGTATTACTGCCTTTTGAGAGAAACGTTGAAAAACATTTATTTCGCTTTTTATTGGTAATTATGAGGATAACATTAATTCAGGTAATTGTGATGATTTTCATGATAATTCCTTCATTATATGCAATAATGATGATAATTATGGTGATAATGACAATGATAATGACAATACTAATGATAATAATGATAAAATCATAATTATAATGATAATAATCAATAATAGCAATAATCAACTCTAGGCTTTTAGGCTAATAATGACAATAGAAATAAGAAAAAACATCATTATCATTGTCATTATAATTATTACTATTGTCTTTATTATTTATAAAATTATCATTATTGCCATTATTATTATAAAAATAGTTATGATGATGAAAATAGCTATAATAATGAGCATAATAATCATTATAACTGCAATAATGATAATAATCATGATGATAATGACTATAATGATAATAATCATAAGAATAATGAAAGTAATGATAATGATTATAATAATTATTATTATCCAGTCCATTTATAATGAAATAAAGGCCAAAAGTAATAAAAACCCAAAAGTCGAAAAAAGGGCAAAATCTAGCGTATTACAGCCTCTTGAGACAAACGTCAAAAAAAAAAAAAAACGCTTTTTATTGATTACCAAAATATAGCGTATTACAGCCTTCTGAGAGTAAAGTCGAAAAAAACACTTTTCGCTTTTTGTTGGTAATTATTAGGATTTCAACATTACTTTAGGTAATTGTGATGATTTTCATGATAATTCCTTCATTATATGCAATAATGATGATTATGATGATAATGACAATGATAATGACAATAATAATGATAATAATGATAAAATCATAATTGTAATTATAATTTTGATAATTACCGCAATAATGGCAATAATCAACTCTATTCCAATAATTTTCAGACTTATAATGACAATAGAAATAATAATAGCATCATTATCATTGTCATTATAATTATTACTATTGTCATTATTATTTTTGAAATTATCATTATTGCTATTGTCATTATAAAAATAGTTATGATGATGAAAATAGCTATAATAATTAGCATAATAATCTTTATAACTGCAATTATGATGATAATAATGATGGTAATCATGATAATAATGACTATGATGATAATAATCATAAAAATAATGACAGTAATGATAATGATGATAATAATTATTATCCAGTCCATATATAATGAAATAAAGGCCAAAAGTAATAAAATCCCAAAAGTCGAATAAAAGGGCAAAATCTAGCTTTTTCGCTTTTTATTGGTAATTATGAGGATTTTAACATTAATTCAGGTAATTGTGATTACTTTCATGATAATTCCTTCATAATATGCAATAATTATGATAATTATGATGATAATGACAAGGATAATGATAATAAAAATGATAATGATAAAATCATAATCATAATGTATTCTGTATTCCAATAATTTTCAGACTAATAATGACAATAGAAATAATAATATCATTATCATTGTCATTATGATAATTACTAGTAATTATCTTACTTATTACTGGTAATAAGTAATAATCGTTATTATTGTTATTGTCATGAAAATCCTTAGAATATTGTCGATTATTACTATTATTGCATTAATTACGCAAATTATCATTATAATTATCATTATATTATAATTATCTTAATTAATGTCATAATTAGCAGAATCATTGCAGAAATCATCATAATTATCCCTTAAATTCGAAAAAGGGGGTTTGTCGACCATTCTCTCAGAAGGCTATATATCGCTAGAGTTCGGCGTTTTTTCGACTTAAGGGATTTTTATACTTTAAACCTTTTTCATTATGGATGGGCTTCATAATGATTATCATCATCATTATTATCATTAATGTCGTCATTATCATCATTATAGTAATTATCGCCATAATTACCCTTAATATAATCATTATAATAGTTATTATCTTCATTATTGATGTCATTTCCCTTATTATAACTATCTTTATAATGATAATAACAATAATGATAATTTTAGAAATAATAACAACAATAATAACAATTATAATAACAATATCATCGATATTATGATTATTTCAATGATTATTTTTATTATCATTATCGTTATTATTATTGTTATTGTCATGAAAATCAATAGAATATTGTCGATTATTGCTATTATTGCATTAATTACGCAAATTATCATTATAATTATCATTATATGATAATTATCTTAATTAATGTTATAATTATCATAATCAATGTCATCATTATTGTCATTATTAATGGGATTGTCATCAAAATCATCATAATTAGCAGAATCATTGCAGAAATCATCATAATTATCCCTTAAACTCGAAAAAGGGGGTTTGTCGACCACTCTCTCAAAAGGCTTTATATTGCTAGATTTCGGCGTTTTTTTTCGCCTTTTTGGATTTTTATACTTTTAGCCTTTTTTCATTATAGATGGGCTTTATAATGATCATCATCATTATTATCATTAATGTCATCATTATCATCATTATAGTAATTATTGCCATAATTACCCTTAATATAATCATTATAATATTTATCTTAATTATTGATGTTATTTCCCTCATTTTAACTATTTTTATAATGATAATAACAATAATGATAATTTTAGAAATAATAACGACAATAATAACAATTGTAATAACAATAATAGCGATATTATGATGATTTCAATGATTATTTTTATAATCATTATCGTTATTATTATTGTTATTGTCATGAAAATCATTAGAATACTGTCGATTATTGCTATTATTGCATTAAGTACGCAAATTATCATTATAATTATCATTCTATTATAATGATCTTAATTAATGTCATAATTATCATAATTAATGTCTTTATTTATTTTTATGATTGTCCTCAAAATCTTCATAATTAGCAGAATCATTGCAGAAATCATCATAATTATCCCTTAAATTCGAAAAAGGGGGTTTGTCGACCATTCTCTGAAAAGGCTATATATCGCTAGATTTCGGCGTTTTTTCGCCTTTGGGATTTTTATACTTTTAGCCTTATTTTCATTATGGATGGGCTTCATAATGATTATCATCATCATTATTATCATTAATGTCGTCATTATCATCGTTATAGTAATTATCGCCATAATTTCCTTAATATAATCATTATAATAGTTATTATCTTAATTATTGATGTAATTTCCCACATTATAACTATTTTTATAATGACAATGACAATAATGATAATTTTAGAAATAACAACAATAATAACAATTATAATAATAATAGCGATATTATGATTATTTCAATAATTATTTTTATTATCATTATCGTTATTATTATTGTTATTGTCATGAAAATCATTAGAATATTGTCGATTATTGCTATTATTGATAATTCCTTCATTATATGCAATAATGATGATAATTATGATGATAATGACGATGATAATGACAATAATAATGATAATAATGATTAAATCATGTTTATAATGATAATTTTGATAATTACTGCAATAATAGCAATAATCAACTCTATTCCAATAATATTCAGATTAATAATGACAATAAAAATAATATCATTATCATTATCATTATTATTTCTAAAATTATCATTATTGCTATTATCATTATAAAAATAGTTATGATGATGAAAATAGCTATAATAATTAGCATAATGATCATTATAACTGCAATAATGATGATAATAATGATTATTATAATCATAATGATAATGACTATAATGATAATAATCATAAGAATAATGACAGTCATCATAATGATAATGATAATAATCATTATCCAGTCCATTTATAATCTAGCGTAAAACTTTTTCGCTTTTCATTGGTGATTATGAGGATTTTAACATTAATTCGGGTAAGTGTGATGATTTTCATGATAATTCCTTCATTATATGCAATAATGATGATAATTATGATGATAATGACAATGATAATGACAATAATAATGATAAAATCATAATTATAATGATAATTTTGATAATTACTGCAATAATATCAATAAATAACTCTATTCCAATTATTTTCAGACTAATAATGACAATAGAAATAATAATAACATGATTATCAATGACATTATTATTATTATTACTATTGTCATTATTATTCCTAAAATTATCATTATTGCTATTATCATTATCAATATAGTTATGATGATGAAAATAGCTATAACAATTAGCATAATAATCATTATATCTGCAATAATGATGATAATGATGATAATCATGATGATAATGACTATAATGATAATGATCATAAGAATAATGACAGTAATGATAATAATGATGATAATAATTATTATCCAGTCCATTTATAATTAAATAAAGGCCAAAAGTAATAAATCCCAAAAGTTAAAAAAAAAACGGCAAAATCTAGCGTATTACAGCTTTTTGAGAGAAACGTCAAAAAAAAACTTTTCGCTTTTTATTGGTAATTATGAGGATTTTAACAATAATTCAGATAATTGTGATGGTTTTCATGACAATTCCTTCATTATATGTAATAATGATGATAATTATGATGATAATGGCAATGATAATGACAATAATAATAATAATAATGATAGAATCATAATTATAATGAAAATTTTGATAATTACTGCAATAATCAAAAATATTCCAATAATTTTCAAACTAATAATGACAATAGAAATAATAATAAAATCATTATCATTGTCATTATATTTATTACCATTGTCATTATTATTTCTAAAATTATCATTATTGCTATTATCATTATAAAAATAGTTATGATGAAAATAACTATAATAATTAGCACAATAATCATTATAACTGCAATAATGATGATAATAATGGTGATAATCATGATGATAATGACTATAATGATAATAATCATAAGAATGATGACAGTAATGATAATATTGATGATAATAATTATTATCCAGTCCATTTATAATGAAATAAAGGCCAAAAGTAATAAAATCCCAAAAGTCGAAAAAAACGGCAAAATCTAGCGTATTATAGCCCTTTTAGAGATACGTCGAAAAAAACCTTTTTCGCTTTTAATTGGTAATTATGAGGATTTTAACATTAATTCAGGTAATTGTGATTATTTTCATGATAATTCCTTCATTATATGCAATAATGATGATAATTATGATGATAATGACAATGATAATGACTAATATTGATAAAATCATAATTATAATGATAATTTTGATAATTACTGCAATAATATCAATAAACAAGTCTATTCCAATA
>NC_091550.1:26105565-26113065 GCF_042767895.1 Penaeus vannamei | reverse complement strand
ATGATAATGATAATAATCATAAAAATGAATATGATAACAATAATGATAATGATAATAATTATCATTCAGTCCATTTAGAATGAAATAAAGGCCAGAAGTAATAAAAACCCCAAAGACGAAAAACGGTAAAATTTGAGAGAAACGTCGAAAAAAAACTTTTCGCTTTCTAATGGTAATTATGAGGATTTTAACATTAATTCAGGTAATTATGATTATTTCCATGATAATTCCTTTATCATGAACAATAATGATAATGATTATGATAATGATAATGATAATGACAATACTAATAATAATAATGATAAAATAATAATTATAATGATAATCTTGATAATTACTGATATATTAGCAATAATTAACTCTATTCCAATACTTTTCATACTAATAATGGCAATAGAAATAATAATAACATCATTATCATTGTCATTATGGTTATTGTTATTGTCATTGTTATTTCTAAGATTATTATTATTGCTATTATCTTTATTTAATTAGTTATAATGATAAAATAATAATAATTAGCATAATAATTATTATAACTGCAGTATATATACATAATATATAATAATAATGTAATAATAATAATCTTGATGATAATGAGTATAATAATAATTATAAAAATTATGACAAATTATAATAATGATAATAATTATCATTGTCTATTTATAATGAAATAAAGGCCAGAAGTAATAAAATCCCAAAAGTCGAAAAAACGGCAAAATCTATCGTATTACAGCCTTTAGAGAGAAACATCGAAAAAAACTTTTCGCTTTTTAATGGTAATTATGAGGATTTTAACATTAGTTCAGGTAATTATGATGATTTCCATGATAATTCCTTTATTATTGACAATAAGGATGATAATTGTAATAATGACAATGATAATGACAATAATAATGATAATAAAGATAAAATCATAATTATAATGATAATCTTAATAATTACTGCAATAATAGCAATAATTAATTCTATTCCAATAATTTTCATACTAATAATGGCAATAGAAATAATATAATTATCATTGCCATTATGATTATTATTATTGTCATTATTATTTCTAATATTATCATTATTGCTATTATTATATAAATAGTTATAATAATAATACCAATAATAATTAGCATAATAATCATTATAACTGCAATAATAATGATCATAATAATGATAATCATGATGATAATGACTATAATGATTATCATAAAAATGATGACAGTAATGATAATAATTATCATTCAGTCCATTTATAATGAAATAAAGGCCAGAAGTAATAAAATTCCAGAAGTCGAAAAAACGACAAAATCTAGCGCTTTGCAGCCTTTTGAGAGAAACGTCGAAAAGAATCCCTTTCCACTTTTTAATGGTAATTATGAGAATTTTAACATCGATTCAGGTAATTATGATGATTTCCATGATAATTCCTTTCTTATTGACAATAATGATAATTATGATGATAATGATAATGACAATAATAATGATAATAATGATAAAATCATAATTATAATGATATTCATGATTATTACTGCAATAATAGCGATAATTAACTCTATTCCAATAATTTTCATGCTTATAATGGCAATAGAAATAATATTATCATTTTCATTACAGTTATTATTATTGTCATTATTATTCCTTAGATTATCATTATTGCTATTATCATTATATAAATAGTTTTAATGATAAAAATAGCAACAATAATTAGCATAATAATTATTATAACTGCAATAATGACGATAATAATAATGATAATCATGATGATAATGACTATAATGATAATAATCATAAAAATGAAATAAAGGCCAGAACTAATAAAATCCCATAAGTAGAAAAAACGGCAAAATCTAACGTATTACAGACAAGAAAAACGTCGAAAAAAAAACCTTTCACTGTTTAATGGCAATTATGAGGATTTTAACATTAATTCAGGTAATTATGAGGATTTCCATGATAATTTCTTTATTATTCACAATAATGATGATAATTGTGATGATAATGACAATACTAATGATAATGATAAAGTCATATATATGATGATAATCTTGATAATTACTGCAATAATAGCAATAATTAACTATATTCCAATAATTTTCATACTAATAATGGCAATAGAAATAATAATAACATCATAATCATTGTCATTATAATTATTATTATTGTCTTTATTATTTCTAAGATTATCATTATTACTATTATCAATAATAATTAGCATAATTATTATTATAAATGCAATAATGATGATAATAATAATGATAATCATGATGATAATGACTACAATGATAATCATAAAAATGATGACAGTGTGAGAATAATTATCATTCAGTCCATTTACAATGAAATAAAGGCCAGAAGTAATAAAATCCCAAAAGTCGAAAAACGGCAAAATCTAGCCTTTTGAGAGAAACGTCGAAAAAAAATCATTTTCGCTTTTTAATGGTAATTATGAGGATTTTAACATTAATTCAGGTAATTATGATGATTTCCATGATAATTCCCTTATTATTGACAATAATGATAATTATGATGATAATGACTGATAATGAAAATAATGATAATAATGATAAAGTCATGATTATGATGATAATCTTGATAATCCCTGCAATAATAGCAATAATTAACACTATTCCAATAATTTCCATACTAATAATGGCAATAGCAATAATAATATCATTATTGTCATTATAATTATTATTATTGTCAATATTATATCTAAGATCATATTTATTGCTATTATCATTATATAAATAGGTATAATGATAAAAATAGCAGTAAGAATTAGCATAATAATTATCATAACTGCAATAATGATTATAATAATAATGACAATAATGATGGTAATGACTATAATGATAATAATCATAAAAATGATGACAGTAATGATAATAATGATGATAATTATCATTCAGTCCATTTATAATGAAATAAAGGCCAGAAGTAATAAAATCCCAAAAGTCGAAAAAACGGCAATATCTAGCGTATTACAGCCAAAAGGCTGTGTATCGCTAGATATCGTCGACTATGGGGATTTTTATACTTCTAACCTTTTTTCATTTTGAATGGGCTCTATGATTATTATCATCAATATTATCATTAATTATCGTTTCTTTTCCTCATTATAACTATTTCTATAATGATAATAACAATAATGATGATTTTAGAAATAGTAATAACAGTAATAATTATAATAACAATAATAGAGATATTATGGTTATTTCTACTATTATTATTATTTTTAATTATTATCATTATCGTTAGTATTATTATTATCATGAAAATCATTAGAGTATTGTTGATGATTGCTATTATTGCATTAATTACGCAAATGATGATTATAATTATCATTTTATTATGATTATCCTAATTGATGTCATAATTTTGTACCTCATAAACTAAACAATAACAGGGTAAAAAAAAATTGTTCTGAAAGATATTTTTTCTTGTTTTCGTCCTTTTGCACAATATGTTTATTTCGGTCCAAACTGACTTCCGGTGTTCATTAATCATTCTTGAAAAAAAAAAACATTTTGAATAGTTTTGCAAAGGTGGCTAGCAATATTATAATTCTTATCGGTAATTATTACATGAATTGTGGTATTATAAGAATTCATGTTCATTTTTTTACTGTAAGAAATTATGAACTACACAATAAATTAATATTACTGCAATTTTGTAGTAATGTACTTCTCAGGGTTTAACGTTACTTTTTATGTTAATATGTGCGTGGTTCATACATGCATTCCCATGTGTATGCAAATACTTTTCCACAGACTCTCTCTCTCTTTGTATATATATATATATATATATATATATATATATATATATATATATATATATATATATATATAAATATATATATATACATATATATGTATATAAATGTATATATATATATATATATATATATATATATATATATATATATATATATATATATATATATATATATATATTTACACACACTCACACACACATATATATAAACATATGCATAATATATATACATATATATATATATATATATATATATATATATATATATTTATATACATATACATATACATATACATATATATACATATATATATATATATATATATATATATATATATATATATATATGTATGTATATATGTACATATATATACTTACACACACACACAAACATGCAGAAACACACACATATACACACACAGACACACACACACACACACACACACAAACACACACACACAAACACTCACACACTCATATATATATACATATATATTTATGCATATATGTATGTTTATATATATGTACATATACTTACACACACACACAGAAACACACACACACACATACACACGTACATATATATATATATATATATATATATATATATATATATATATATATATATATATATATGTATGTATATTTATGTAAGTATGTAAATATACACATATATAGGTAATTGAATATTTATATATATATATATATATATATATATATATATATATATATATATATATATATATATATATATATAAACATATACACACACATATATATATACATATATATATATATATATATATATATATATATATATATATATATATATATATAACACATACATACACATGTATATATATACATACATATATATATATATATATATATATATATATATAGAGAGAGAGAGAGAGAGAGAGAGAGAGAGAGAGAGAGAGAGAGAGAGAGAGAGAGAGAGAGACAAACATATATATACTTACACACACACACACAAACATGCAGAAACACACACATATACACACACAGACACACACACACACACACACACACAAACACACACACAAACACTCACACACATATATATAAATGTATACATATATATTTATGCATATATGTATGTGTATATATATGTACATATATATACTTACACACACACACCCTAACTTATCCTAACCTAACCTAACGTAACCTAACCTAACCTAACGTAACCTAACCTAACCTCACCAAATTGCAGCTAATGTAACCTATCCTGGATTAAACTGATTTACGATCAAGTTTATGTGAGAAAACGAAATTTGGAGTCTCCTGGTCAAATTTGAGCCTAACCTAACCAAACCTAACCTAACATCACCAAATTGCAGCTAATGTAACCTATCTTGGAATAAACTAATTTACGATCAAGTTTATGTGAGAAAACGAAATTTTGAGTCTCCTGGTCAAATTTGAGCCTAACCTAACCTAACCTAACCAAACCTAACCTAACGTAACCTAACCTAACCTCACCAAATTGCAGCTAATGTAACCTATCCTGAATTAAACTGATTTACGATCAAGTTTATGTGAGAAAACGAAATTTGGAGTCTCCTGGTCAAATTTAAGCCTAACCTAACTTAACCTAACCTAACCTAACCTAACCTAACCTAACCTCACCAAATTCCAGCTAATGTAACCTATCCTGGATTAAACTAATTTACGATCAAGTTTATGTGAGAAAACGAAATTTGGAGTCTCCTCGTAAATTTTGAGCCTAACCTAACCTAATCTAACCTTACCTAACCTAACCTAACCTCACCAAATTGCAGCTAATGTAACCTATCCTGGATGAAACTGATTTACGACCAAGTTTATGTGAGAAAACGAAATTTGGAGTCTCCTGGTCAAATTTGAGCCTAACCTAACGTAACTTAACCTAACCTCAGCAAATTATAGCTAATGTAAGCTATCCTGGATTAAACTGATTTACGATCAAGTTTATGTGAGAAAACCAAATTTGGAGTCTCCTGGTCAAATTTGAGCCTAACCTAACCTAACCTAACTTAACCTCACCACATTGCAGCTAATGTAACCTATCCTGGATTAAATTGATTTACGATCAAGTTTATGTGAGAGAACGAAATTTGGAGTCTCCTGGTCAAATTTGAGCCTAACCTAACCTAAAGTAACCTAACCTAACCTCACAAAATTACAGCTAATGTAACCTATCCTGGATTAAAATGATTTACGATCAAGTTTATGTGAGAAAACGAAATTTGGAATCTCCTAGTCAAATTTGAGCCTAACCTAACCTAACCTAACCTAACCTAACCTAACGTAACCTAACCTAACCTCACCAAATTGCAGCTACTGTAACCTATCCTGGATTAAACTGATTTACGATCAAGTTTATATGAGAAAACGATATTTGGA
Source organism: Penaeus vannamei (assembly GCF_042767895.1). Lineage (NCBI taxonomy): Eukaryota > Metazoa > Arthropoda > Malacostraca > Decapoda > Penaeidae > Penaeus > Penaeus vannamei. Next base: position 26,106,891 of record NC_091550.1, on the reverse strand, counting down.
GTCTCCTGGTCAAATTTGAGCCTAACCTAACCTAACCCAACCAAACCTAACCTAACCTAACCTACCGTAACCTAACCTAACCTCACCAAATTGCAGCTAATGTAACCTTAGGTTAGGTTAGGTTAGGTTTGGTTAGGCTCAAATTTGACCAGGAGACTCCAAATTTCGTTTTCTCACATAAACTTGTTCATAAATCAGTTTAATCCAGGATAGGTTACATTTGCTGCAATTTGGTGAGGTTAGGTTAGGTTACGTCAGGTTAGGTTAGGTTAGATTAGGTTAGGTTAGGCTCAAATTTAAGCAGGAGACTCCAAATTTCGTTTTCTCACATAAACTTGATAGTAAATCAGTTTAATCCAGGATAGGTTACATTTGCTGCAATTTGGTCAAGTTAGGTTAGATTATGTTATGTTGTTAGGTTAGGTTAGGTTAGGCTCAAATTTGACCAGGAGACTCCAAATATCGTTTTTTCACATAAACTTGTTCGTAAATAAGTTTAATCCAGGATAAGTTACATTAGCAGCAATTTGGTGAGGTTAGGTTAGGTTTGGTTAGGTTAGGTAAGGTTAGGTTAGGTTAGGTTCAAATTTGAACAGGAGACTCCAAATTTCGTTTTCTCACATATACTTGATCGTAAATCAGTTTAATCCAGGATAGGTTACATTAGCTGCAATTTGGTGAGGTTAAGTTAGGTTAGGTTAGGCTCAAATTTGACCAGGAGACTCCAAATTTCGTTTTCTCACATAAACTTGATCGTAAATCAGTTTAATCCAGGATAGGTTACATTAGCTGCAATTTGGTGAGGTTAGGTTAGGTTACATTAGGTTAGGTTAGGTTAGGTTAGGTTAGGTTAGGCTCAAATTTGACCAGGAGACTCCAAATTTCGTTTTCTCACATAAACTTTATCGTAAATCAGTTTAATCCAGGATAGGTTACATTAGTTGCGATTTGGTGAGGTTAGGTTAGGTTAGGTTGGATTAGGTTTGGTTAGGTTAGGTTAGGTTAGGCTCCGATTTGACCAGGAGACTCCAAATTTCGTTTTCTCACATAAACTTCATCGTAAATCAGGTTAATCCAGGATAGGTTACATTAGCTGCAATTTGGTGAGGTTAGGATAGGTTAAGGTTAGGTTAGGTTAGGTTAAGTTAGGTTAGGTTAGGTTAGGCTTAAATTTTACGAGGAGACTCCAAATTTCCTTTTCTCACATAAACTTGATCGTAAATCAGTTTAATCCAGGATAGGTTACATTAGCTGCAATTTTGTGAGGTTAGGTTAGGTTACGTTAGGCTAGGTTAGGTTAGGTTAGGCTCAAATTTGACCAGGAGA
>NC_091550.1:26085565-26100565 GCF_042767895.1 Penaeus vannamei | reverse complement strand
AAAAGGACTGAATAATAATTATTATCATCATTATCATCATTACTTCATTATTTTCATTATTATTATCATTCTAATCATTACCATTATTATTATCATTATTATTTTCACCATTATTGCAGTTATAATCTTTATTATGCTAATTATTATTGCTATTTTTATTATCATAACTATTCATGTGATGATAATAGCAATAATTATAATTTTAGAAATAATATTGACAATTATCATTGTCGTTATCATCATGATTATCATCATTATTATCAATAATAAACGAATTATCATGAAAATCATCATAATTACCTGAATTATTGATAAAATCCCCATAATTACCATTAAAAAGTGAAAAAGGTTTTTTCGACGTTTTCTAATACGCTAGATTTTGCCGTTTTTTCGAATTATGTGATTTTTTTTTACTTCTGGCCTTTATTTCATTATAAATGAACTGGATAATAATTATTATCATTATTATCATTACGGTCATTATTTTCATGATTATTATCATTATAGTCATTATCATCATGATTATCATTATTATTATCATCATTATTGCAGTTATAATAATTATCATGCTAATTATTATTGCTATTTTTATCATTATAACTATTAATATAATGATAATAGCAATAATGATAATTTTAGAAATAATAATGACAATAATAATAAATATAATGACAATGATAATGATGTTATTTTTATTTCTATTGCCATTATTATTATGAATATTATTGGAATAGAGTGAATTATTGCTATTATTGCAGTAATTATCAAAATTATCATTATAATTATGAATTTATCATTATTATTGTCATTATCATTGTCACTATCATCATAATTATCATCATTATTGTCAATACTAAAGGAATTATCATGAAAATCATCATAATTACCTGAATTTATATCAAAATCCTCATAAAAAAGCTAAATCTTTCGACGTTTCTCTCAAAAGGCTGTAATACGCTAGATTTTGCCGGTTTTTTTTCGAATTCTGGGATTTTATTACGTCTGGCCTTTATTTCATTATAAATGAACTGTATAATAATTATCATTATTATTATTACTGTCATTATTTTCATGATTATTATCATTATAGTCATTATCATCATGGTTACCATTATTATTGCCATTTTTATCATTATAACTATTTATATAATGATAATAGCAGTAATGATAATTTTAGAAATAATTATGACAATGATAATAATTATAATGACAATGATGATAATTATAATGACAATGATAATGATGTTATTATTATTTCTATTGCCATTATTAGTATAAAAAATATTGGAATAGAGTTAATTACTGCTATTGTTGCAGTAATAATCAAAATTATCATTATAATTATGATTTATCATTATCATTATCATTGTCATTATCATCATAATTATCATTGTCATTATCATCATAATTATCATTATTGTCAATAATAAAGTAATTATCATGAAAATCATCATAATTGCCTGAATTAATTTCAAAATCCTCATAATTACTATTAATTAGCGAATAGGTTTTTTTTCGACGTTTCTCTCAAAAGGCTGTAATACGCTAGATTTTGCCGTTTTTTCGACTTATGGGATTTTATTACTTCTGGCCTTTATTTCATTATAAATGGACTGAATAATAATCATCATTACTGTCATTATTTTCATGATAATTATCATTGTAGTTATTATCATCATGATTATCATTATTATTGTCATCATTACTGCAGTTATAATAATTATTATGCTAATTATTATTGCTATTTCTATGAATATAACTATTTATAAAATGATAATAGCAATAATGATAATTTTAGAAATAATAATGACAATAATAATAATTATTAAGACAATGATAATGACGTTATTGTTATTTCTATTGCCATTATTAGTATGAAAATTATTGGAATAGAGTTAATTATTGCAGTAATTATCAAAATTATCATTATAATTATGATTTTATCACTATCATTATCGTTATCAGTATCAGTATTATCATAATTATCATCATTATTGTCAATAATAAAGGAATTATCATGAAAATACTTATAATTACCTGAATTAACGTTAAAATCCTCATAATTACCATTAAAAAGAGAAAAAGGTTTTTTACGTTTCTCTCAAAAGGCTGTAATACGCTAGATTTTGCCGTTTTTTCGACTTATGGGATTTTATTACTTCTGGCCTTTATTTCATTATAAATGGACTGAATAATAATTATCATTACTGTCATTATTTTCGTGATTATTATCATTATAGTCATTATCATCATATTATCATTATTATTGTCATCATTATTGCAGTTATAATCATTATTATGCTAATTATTATTGCTATGTTTATCATTATAGCTATCTATATAATGATATTAGCAATAATGATAATTTCAGAAATAATAATGACAATCATGATAATTATAATGGCAATGATAGTGATTTTATTATTATTTCTAATGCCATTATTAGTATGAAAGTTATTGGAATAGAGTTAATTATTGCAGTAATTATCAATGGTGGTGTTGTTGGTGGAGGTGGTGGTGATGGTTCTGGTGGAGGTGGTGGTGGTTGTGATGCTGGTGGTGATGATGGAGGTTGTGGTGCTATTGCTGGTGATGGAGGTGGTGGTGGTGGTGATGGTGGTGGTCGTGGTGCTGTTGGGGGCGCTAGCGCTGGCGGTAGTGCTGCTGGTAATTATGAGGATTTTAACATTAATTCAGGTAATTATGATGATTTTCATGATAATTCCTTTATTATTGACAATAATAATGATTATTAAGATGATAATGACAATGATAATGATAATAATAACGATAATAATGATAAAATCATAATTATAATTATAATCTTGATAATTACTGCAATGATAACAATAATTAAATACTAATAATGGCATTATCATTATTGCTATTATCATTATATAGTTATAATGATAAAAATAGCAATAGTAATTAGCATAATAATTATTATAACTGCAATAATGATGATAATAATAATGATAATCATGATGATAATTACTAAATTATAATAATCATAAAAATGATGACGGTAATAATAATGATGATAATAATTATCATTCAGTCCATTTATAATGAAATAAAGGCCAGAAGTAATAAAATCCCTTAAAGTTGAAAAAACAGCAAAATCTAGCGTACTACAGCCTTTTCAGAGAAACGTCAAAAAAAAAAAAAAAAAAAAAAAAAACTTATTATGAGGATTTTAACATTAATTCAGGTAATTATGATGATTTCCATGAAAATTCCTTTATTATTGACAATAATGATGATCATTATGATGTTAATGACAATGATAATGACAATAATAATGATGATAATGATAAAATCATAATTATGATGATAGCAATGATTAACTCTATTCCAATAATTTTCATACTAATAATGGCAATAAAAATAATAATATCATCATAATTGTCATTATAATGATTATTATTGTCATTATTGTTTCTAAGATTATCATTATTGCTATTATCATTATATAAATAGTTATAATGATAAAAATAGCAATAATAATTAGCATAACAATTATTATAACTGCAATAATGATGATAACAATAATGATAATCATGATGATAATGACTATAATGATAATAATCATAAAAATGATGACAGTAATGATAATGAGAATGATAATAATTATCATTCACTCCATTTATAATAAAATAAAGGCCAGAAGTAATAAAATCCATGAAGTCGAAAAAACGGCAAAATCTACCGTATTACAGCCTTTTGAGAGCAACGTCGAAAAAAAAACCTTTTCGCTTTTTAATGGTGATTATGAGGATTTTAACATTAATTCAGGTAATTATGATGACACCGCCACCTCCACCTCCACCACCACCACCGCCAGCGCCACTACTACCTCTACCACTACCACTTCCATCACCAACAACAGCACCACAACCTCCACCACCAGCACTAGTACCACCAGTTCCACCACGATCACCACCTCCACCGCCAGCACCATCACCACAACCACCTCCACCTGCACCTCCACCACCACCACCTCCACCACCACCATTACCACCACCACCAGCATCATCACCACCACCACCATTACCACCACCAACACCTGTACCATCACCACCAGCGCCATCACCACCACCACCACCTGCACTATCACCACCTTTACCACCATCATTTGCACCAGCATCACCACCGTCACTACCTCCACCTCCACCTCCATCACCACCACAACCTCCACCCCCAGCACCACCACCAGCATCACCAACGTCATCACCAACACTACCTCCACCACCAGCACCATCGCCAGCACCACCACCACCAGCATCGTCATCACCAACACCGCCTCCACCACCAACTCCACCACAACCACCAACTTCACCATCATCACCAACATTACCACAACCACCACCTCCACCACCAGCACCATCGCCAGCACTACCACCTCTACCACCAGCACCACCTCTACCACAACCTCCACCACCAGTACCAGCACCAGCAGCCTCACTACCACCTCCACCTCCAGTAACAGCAACACCAGCAGCACCACCTCCACCATCACCACCACAACCTACACCACCAGCATCACCACCTACACGACTGCCACTATCATCACCATCACCACCACCTCCACCACAAGCAACAGCACCACCACCACCTCCACCGCCATCACCACCTCAACCACCATCACCTCCACCATCACCAACACCAGCACCACCATAACCACCATCACCACTTCCACTAGCACCACCGCAACCTCCACCAGCACCACCACCTCCACCACTAGCACCATCACCACCAACACCCCCACCACTAGCACCATCACCACCACCTCTTCCATCACTAGCACCATCACCACCTCCACCACCAGCACCACCACCACCTCCATCACCATCACCATCACCACCACCACCTTCATTGCCATCACCACCACCACCTCCATCACCACCATCACCACCACCACCTCCACGACCATTACCACAACCACCTCCACCACCAGCACCATCACCACCACCACCTCCACCAACCAACATCACCATCACCACCTCCACCACCAGCACCATCACCACCACCACCTCCACCACCAGCACCAGCACCAGCACCAGCACCATCACCACCACCACCTCCACTACCAGCACCAGCACCACCACCACCTCCACCACCAGCACCATTACCACCACCACCAATCCCCCACCATCACCACCATCACCTCCACCACCAGCACCATCACCACCACCACCTCCACCACCATCACCACCTCCACCACAGGCACCACCACCACCTTCACCACCAGCACCATCACCACCTCCACCACCATCACTATCACCACCACCACCTCCACCACCACCACCACCATCACCACCTCCACTACCAGCACCGTCACCACCACCACCTCCACAGCCATCACCATCACCACCACCACCTCCACCACCACCACCGTCACCACCATCCCCACCACCAACACCATCACCACCACCACCTCCACCACCATTACCATCACCACCACCACCTCCACCACCAGCACCATCACCACCACCACCTCCACCACTAGCACCATCACCACCACCGCCTCCAACAACACCACCAACACCACCACCCCCTCCACCACCAGCACCATCACTACCACCACCTCCACAGCCATCACCATCACCACCACCACCACCACCAGCATCATCACCACCACCACCTTCACCACCAGCACCATCACCACCACCTCCACCACCATCAACATCACCACCACCACCTCCACCAGCAGCACCATTACCACCACCACCACCACCACAACCTCCACCACCACCACCACCTCCACCACTAGCACCATCACCACCACCACCTCCACCACCAGCACCATCACCACCACCACCTCCATCAGCACCACCACCACCTCCACCACCAGCACCATCACCACCACCACCTCCACCACCAGCACCACCACAACCACCACCTCCACCACCAGCACCATCACCACCACCACCTCCACTACCAGCACCAACACAACCACCACCTCCACCACCAGCACCACCACCACCTCCACCACCAGCACCATCACCACCACCACCTCCACCACCATCACCATCACCACCACCACCTCCACCACCAGCACCATCACCACCACCACCTCCACCACCAGCACCATCACCACCACCACCTCCACCACCAGCACCATCACCACCTCCACCACCAGCACCACCACCACCATCACCACCACCACCTCCACCACCAGCACCATCATCACCACCACCTCCACCACCAGCACCATCACCACCACCACCTCCACCACCAGCACCATCACCACCACCACCTCCACCACTAGCACCATCACCACCACCACCTCCACCACCACCATCACCTCCACCACCACCACCATCACCTCCACCACCTCCACCACTAGCACCATCACCACCACCTCCACCACCACCACCTTACACGCAATTTTTGCAAAATTCATGTAAATGTGCAAATGTAAATTAATTAACTAAAAAAAAGAAAAGAAAAGTAATAGGTTGGTACACAAAAAAAATATCTATTATTTCCTTTATGATCAATGATTGTGGATGGGCTTTATCATCATCCAATATGCGAGGCACCTATCTATCTATCTGTCTATTTGGTCATTTATTTCTCTGTGTCTATCTCACTTAGCCAAGAGCCGCGATATCTTAGAAAAAAGGGATATTTTCAGAAATTGATTGCATGGATAGGCCTACATTTTTCATATAGATACAGAATTAAGATTTTGACATTTCTGTTTCCGCTTCATTATTATCGCTCGGGTCCGCCCTTGTCTATTGCTCAGTCTATCGAAAACACTGATCAAAATTAATGGAGAATTAAATAGAGTTATCCTCCACCACTAGCACCATCACTACCACCACCACCACCAGCACCATCACCACCACCACCTCCACCACCAGCACCATCACCACCACCACCTCCACCACCAGCACCATCATCACCACCACCTCCACCACCAGCACCATCACCACCACCACCTCCACCACCAGCACCACCACAACCACCACCTCCACCACCAGCACCATCACCACCACCACCTCCACTACCAGCACCAACACAACCACCACCTCCACCACCAGCACCACCACCACCTCCACCACCAGCACCATCACCACCACCACCTCCACCACCATCACCATCACCATCACCACCACCACCTCCACCATCACCACCACCACCTCCACCACCATCACCATCACCACCACCACCTCCACCACCAGCACCATCACCACCAGCACCTCCACCACCAGCACCATCACCACCACCACCTCCACCACCATCACCACCACCACGTCCACCACCAGCACCATCATCACCACCACCTCCACCACCATCACCACCACCACCTCCACCACCAGCACCATCACCACCACCACCACCATCACCACCACCACCTCCACCACTAGCACCATCACCACCACCACCTCCACCACCACCATCACCTCCACCACCACCACCTTACACGCAATTTTTGCAAAATTCATGTAAATGTGCAAATGTAAATTAATTAACTAAAAAAAAGAAAAGAAAAGTAATAGGTTGGTACACAAAAAAAAAAAAAAAAAAAAAAAAAAAAATTATTATTTCCTTTATGATCAATGATTGTGGATGGGCTTTATGATTATCATCATCATCCAATATGCGAGGCACCTATCTATCTGTCTATTTGGTCATTTATTTCTCTGTGTCTATCTCTCTTCGCCACTTAGCCAAGAGCCGCGATATCTTAGAAAAAAGGGATATTTTCAGAAATTGATTGCATGGATAGGCCTACATTTTTCATATAGATACAGAATTAAGATTTTGACATTTCTGTTTCCGCTTCATTATTATCGCTCGGGTCCGCCCTTGTCTATTGCTCAGTCTATCGAAAACACTGATCAAAATTAATGGAGAATTAAATAGAGTTATCCTATGGTATCATAATAATGGTATCAATTGGTTCAAATTAAGGACTGTTCTCTCTCTCCTCTCTCTCTCTCTCTCCCTCTCTTTCTTTCTCTCTCTCTCTCTTTCTCTGTCTCTCTCTCTCTCTCCATCTCTGTTCATTCGCCCATAGATAGACTTGGTAATTTTATATGATAGGCCATTTTTTCCTATGATAACAACAAAAACAAGGAGCTCGAGATGGAGACCCAGGAAGTCGCCCAGGTACCCGAGAAGGAGACCCAGGAAGTCTCCGAAGAGCCCGAGAAGGAGACCCAGGAAGTCGTCGAAGAGCCCGAAAAGTTGATCCAGGAAGTCGCCGAAGAGCCCAAGAAGGAGACCCAGGAAGTCGCCGAAGAGCTTGAGAAGGAGACCCAGGAAGTCGCCGAAGAGCCCGAGAAGGAGACCCAGGAAGTCACCCTTGAGCCCGAGAAGGAGTTCCAGGATGTCACCCTTGAGCCCGAGAACGAGACCCAGGAAGTCACCGAGGAGCTCGAGAAGGAGACCCAGGAAGTCGCCGAAGAGCCCGAGAAGGAGACCCCGGAAGTCACCGAAGAGCCCGAGAAGGAGACCCCGGAAGTCACCGAGGAGCTCGAGAAGGAGACCCAGGAAGTCGCCGAAGAGCCCGAGAAGGAGACCCATGAAGTCGCCGAAGAGTCTGAGAAGGAGACTCAGGAAGTCACCCTCGAGCCCGATAAAGAGACCCAGGAAGTCGCCGAAGAGCCCGAGAAGGAGACCCAGGAAGTCGCCGAAGAGCTAGAGAAGGAGACCTAGAAAGTCGCTTGGGAGCCCGAGAAGGAGACACAGGAAGTCGCCGAAGAGCCCGAGAAGGAGACCCAGGAAGTTGCCCTCGAGACCGAGAAGGAGACCTAGGAAGTCGCCCGGGAGCCCGAGAAGGAGACCCAGGAAATCGCCCGGGAGCCCGAGAAGGAGACCCAGGAAGTCGCCGAAGAGCCCGAGATGGAGACCCAGGAAGTCGCCGAAGAGCCCGAGAAGGAGACCCAGGAAGTCGCCGAAGAGCCCGAGAAGGAGACCTAGGAAGTCGCCGAAGAGCCCGAGAAGGAGACCCAGGAAGTCGCCCAGGAGCCCGAGAAGGAGACCCAGTAAGTCGCCGAAGAGCCTGAGAAGGAGACCTAGGAAGTCGCCGTAGAGCCCGAGAAGGAGACCCAGGATGTCGCCAAAGAGCCCGAGAAGGAGACCCAGAAAGTCGTCGAAGAGCCCGAGAAGTTGATCCAGGAAGTCGCCGAAGAGCCCAAGAAGGAGACCCAGGAAGTCGCCGAAGAGCTTGAGAAGGAGACCCAGGAAGTCGCCGAAGAGCCCGAGAAGGAGACCCAGGAAGTCACCCTTGAGCCCGAGAAGGAGACCCAGGATGTCACCCTTCAGCCCGAGAAGGAGACCCAGGAAGTCACCGAGGAGCTCGAGAAGGAGACCCAGGGAGTCGCCGAAGAGCCCGAGAAGGAGACCCAGGAAGTCGCCCAGCTCGAGAAGGAGACCCAGGAAGTCGCCGAAGAGCCCGAGAAAGAGACCCAGGAAGTCGCCCTTGAGCCCGAGAAGGAGACCCAGGAGGTCGCCGAAGAGCCCGAAAAGGAGACCCAGGAGGTCGCTCAGGAGCTCGAGAAGGAGTCCCAGGAAGTCGCCCAGGAGCTCGAGATGGAGACCCAGGAAGTCGCCCAGGTACCCGAGAAGGAGACCCAGGATGTCTCCGAAGAGCCCGAGAAGGAGACCCAGGAAGTCGTCGAAGAGCCCGAGAAGTTGATCCAGGAAGTCGCCGAAGAGCTTGAGAAGGAGACCCAGGAAGTCGCCGAAGAGCTTGAGAAGGAGACCCAGGAAGTCGCCGAAGAGCCCGAGAAGGAGACCCAGGATGTCACCCTTGAGCCCGAGAACGAGACCCAGGAAGTCACCGAGGAGCTCGAGAAGGAGACCCAGGAAGTCGCCGAAGAGCTTGAGAAGGAGACCCAGGAAGTCGCCGAAGAGCCAGAGAAGGAGACCCAGGATGTCACCCTTGAGCCCGAGAACGAGACCCAGGAAGTCACCGAGGAGCTCGAGAAGGAGACCCAGGAAGTCGCCGAAGAGCCCGAGAAGGAGACCCATGAAGTCGCCGAAGAGTCTGAGAAGGAGACTCAGGAAGTCACCCTCGAGCCCGATAAAGAGACCCAGGAAGTCGCCGAAGAGCCCGAGAAGACGACCCAGGAAGTCGTCTTCGAGCCCGAGAAGGAGACCCTGGAAGTCGCCGAAGAGCTCGAGGAGACCTAGAAAGTCGCTTGGGAGCCCGAGAAGGAGACCCAGGAAGTCGCCGAAGAGCCCGAGAAGGAGACCCAGGAAGTTGCCCTCGAGACCGAAAAGGAGACCTAGGAAGTCGCCCGGGAGCCCGAGAAGGAGACCCAGGAAATCGCCCGGGAGCCCGAGAAGGAGACCCAGGAAGTCGCCGAAGAGCCCGAGATGGAGACCCAGGAAGTCGCCGAAGAGCCCGAGAAGGAGACCCAGGAAGTCGCCGAAGAGCCCGAGAAGGAGACCTAGGAAGTCGTCCAGGAGCCCGAGAAGGAGACCCGGGAAGTCGCCCAGGATCCCGAGAAGGAGACCCAGGAAGTCGCCGAAGAGCCTGAGAAGGAGACCTAGGAAGTCGCCGTAGAGCCCGAGAAGGAGACCCAGGATGTCGCCGAAGAGCCCGATAAGGAGACCCAGGAAGTCACCCTTGAGCCCGAGGAGGAGACCCAGGATGTCACCCTTGAGCCCGAGAACGAGACCCAGGAAGTCGCCGAAGAGCTTGAGAAGGAGACCCAGGAAGTCGCCGAAGAGCCCGAGAAGGAGACCCAGGAAGTCACCCTTGAGCCCGAGAAGGAGACCCAGGATGTCACCCTTGAGCCCGAGAAGGAGACCCAGGAAGTCGCCGAAGAGCCCGAGAAGGAGACCCCGGAAGTCACCGAAGAGCCCGAGAAGGAGACCCAGGAAGTCACCGAGGAGCTCGAGAAGGAGACCCAGAAAGTCGCCGAAGAGCCCGAGAAGGAGACCCATGAAGTCACCGAAGAGTCTGAGAAGGAGACTCAGGAAGTCACCCTCGAGCCCGATAAAGAGACCCAGAAAGTCGCCGAAGAGCCCGAGAAGGAGACCTAGGAAGTCGCCCTCGAGCCCGAGAAGGAGACCCTGGAAGTCGCCGAAGAGCCCGAGAAGGAGACCCAGGAAGTTGCTCTCGAGACCGAGAAGGAGACCTAGGAAGTCGCCCGGGAGCCCGAGAAGGAGACCCAGGAAATCGCCCAGGAGCCCGAGAAGGAGACCCAGGAAGTCGCCGAAGAGCCCAAGATGGAGACCCAGGAAGTCGCCGAAGAGCCCGAAGAGGAGACCCTGGAAGTCGCCGAAGAGCCCGAGAAGGAGACCTAGGAAGTCGCCTAAGAGCCCGAGAAGGAGACCCAGGAAGTCGCCCAGGAGCCCGAGAAGGAGACCCAGGAAGTCGCCGAAGAGCCTGAGAAGGAGACCTAGGAAGTCGCCGTAGAGCCCGAGAAGGAGACCCAGGATGTCGCCGAAGAGCCCGAGAAGGAGATCCACGAAATCGCCGAAGAGCCCGAGAAGGAGACCCAGGAAGTATCCGAAGAGCTCGAGAAGGAGACTCGGGAAGTCTCCGAAAAGCTCGAGAAGGAGACCCGGGAATTCCCCAAGGAGCCCGAGAAGGAGACCCGGGAAGTCGCCCAGGAGCCCGAGAATGAGACCCAGGAAGTCGCCCTCGAGCCCGAGAAGGAGACCCAGTAAGTGGCCCAGGAGCCCGAGAAGGAATCCCAGGAAGTCGCCCACGAGCCCGAGAAGGAGACCCAGGAAGTCGCCCAGGAGCCCGAGAAGGAGACCCAGGAAGTCGCCCACGAGCCCGAGAAGGAGACCCAGGAAGTCGCCCACGAGCCCGAGAAGGAGACCCAGGAAGTCGCCCAGGAGCCCGAGAAGGAGACCAAGGAGGTCGCCCTCGAGCCCGAGAAGGAGACCCAAGAAGTCGCCGAAGAGACCGAGAAGGAGACCAAAGAAGTCGCTTTTAAGCTCGAGAAGGAGACCCAGGAAGTCGCCCAGGAGCTCGAGAAGGAGTCCCAGGAAGTCGCCCAGGAGCCCGAGAAGGAGACACAGGAAGTCGCTGAAGAGCCCGAGAAGGAGAACCAGGAAGTCACCCTTGAGCCCAATATGGAGACCCAGGAAGTCGCCCGGGAGCCCGAGAAGGAGACCCAGGAAATCGCCGAAGAGCTCCAGAAGGAAACCCAGGAAGTCCCCGAAGAGCCCGAGAAGGAGACTCAGGAAGTCACCCTTGAACCCGAGAAGGAGACCCGGGAAGTCGCCCAGGAGATCGAGAAGGAGATCCAGGAAGTCGCCTAGGAGCTCGAGGAGACCCGGGAAGTCGTCCAGGAGCCCGAGAAGGAGACCCAGGAAGTCGCCCTCGAGCCCGATAAGGAGACCCAGGAAGTCACCCTTGAGCCCGAAGAGACCCAGGAAGTCGCCGAAGAGCCCGAGCAGGAGACCCAGGAAGTCACCCTTGAGCCCGAGAAGGAGTCCCAGGAAGTCGCCCTCGAGCCCGAGAGGGAGTCCCAGGAAGTCGCCGAAGAGCCCGAGAAGGAGACCCAGGAAGTCGCCGAAGAGCCCGAGAAGGAGACCCAGGAAGTTACCCTCGAGCCCGAGAAGGAGTCCCAGGAAGTCTCCGAAGAGCCCGAGAAGGAGACCCAGGAAGTCGCCGAAGAGCCTGAGAAAGAGACCTAGGAAGTCGCCCTCGAGCCCGAGAAGGAGACCCAGGAAGTCGCCCGGGAGCCCGAGAAGGAGACCCAGGAAGTCGCCCGGGAGCCTGAGAAGGAGACCTAGGAAGTCGCCGAAGAGCCCGAGAAGGAGACCCAGGAAGTCGCCGAAGAGCCCGAGAAGGAGACCCAGGAAGTCTCCGAAGAGCCCGAGAAGGAGACCCAGGAAGTCACGGAAAAGCCCGAGAAGGAGACCCAGGAAGTCACCCTTGAGCCCGAGAAGGAGATCCAGGAAGTCGTTATTATTTTTTCTATTGCAATTATTAGTATGAAAATTATTGGAATAGAGTTAATTATTGCTATAATTGCAGTAATTACCAAGATTATCATTATAATTATGATTTTATCATTATTATCATTATTATTGTCATTAGTATTGCCATTATCATCATAATTATAATCATTATTGTATATGATAAAGGAATTATCATGGAAATCATCATAATTACCTGAATTAATGTTAAAATCCTCATAATTACCATTGAAAAGCGACAAGGTTTTTTTTCGACGTTTCTCTCAAAAGTCTGTTCGACTTTAGGGATTTTATTACTTCTGGCCTTCATTTCATTATAAATGGACTGAATGATAATTATTATCATCATTATTATCATTACTGTCATCATTTTTATGATTATTATCTTTATAGTCATTATCATCATGGTTACTATTTTTATTACCATCATTATTGCAGTTGTAATAATCATTATGCTAATTATTATTTTTTTGTCATTATAACTATTTATATAATGATAATAGCAATAATGATAATTTTAGAAATAATAATAACAATGATAATAATTATAATGACAATGATAATATTGTTATTATTATTTCTATTGCCATTAATAGTATGAAAATTATTGGAATAGAGTTAATTATTGCTATTATTGCAGTGATCATCAAGGTTAGCATTATAATTATGATTTTATCATTTTTATGATTATTATCATTATAGTCATTATCATCATGATTATCATTATTATTATCATCATTACTGCAGTTATAATAATTATTATGCTAATTATTATTGCTATTCTTATCAATATAACTATTTATATAATGATAATAGCAACAATGATAATCTTAGAAATAATACTGACAATAATAATAATTATAATAATGATAATTATGTTATTATTTCTATTGCCATTATTAGTATGAAAATTATTGGAATAGTTAATTATTGCTATTATTGCTTTATTTATCAAGATTATCATTATAATTATGATTTTATCATTATTATCATTATTATTGTCATTATCATCATAATTATCATCATAATTATCATTATTGTCAATAATAAAGGAATTATCATGGAAATCATCATAATTACATGAATTGATTTTAAGATCCTCATAATTACCATTAAAAAGCGAAAAGGTTTTTTTTTTCGACGTTTCTCTCGAAAGGCTGTAATACGCTAGCTTTTACCGTTTTTTCGACTTTGGGGTTTTTATTACTTCTGACCTTTATTTCATTATAAATGGACTGAATGATAATTATTAATATTACTGTCATCATTTTTATGATTATTATCATTATAGTCATTATCATCATGATTATCATTATTATTATAATCATTATTGCAGTTATAATCATTTTTAAACTAATTATTGTTGCTATTTTTATCATTATAACTTTTTATATAATGATAATAGCAATAATGATAATCTTAGAAATAATAATGACAACAATGATAATTATAATGACAATGATAATGATGTAATTATTATTTCTATTGCCATTATTAGTATGAAAATTATTGGAATAGAGTTAATTATTGATATTATTGCAGTAATTATGAAGATTATCATTATAATTATGATTTTATCATTATTATCATCATTATTGTCATTATCAATGTCATTATCATCATAATTATCATCATTATTGTCAATAATAAAGGAATTATAATGGAAATCATCATAATTACCTGAATTAATGTTAAAATCCTCATATTTACCATTAAAAACCGAAAAGTTTTTTTTCGCCGTTTCTCTCAAAAGGCTGTATTACCCTAGATTTTTCCGTTTTTTCGACTTTTAGGATTTTTATTACTTCTGGCCTTTATTTCATTATAAATGGACTGAATGATAATTATTATCATCATTATTATCATTACTGACATAATTTTTATGATTATTATCATTATAGTCATTATCATCATGATAATCATTATTATCATCATTATTGCAGTTATAATAATTATTATGCTAATTATTATTGCTATTTTTATCATTATAACTATTTATCTTATGATAAAAGCAATAATGATAATCTTAGAAATAATAATGAAAATAATAATAATTATAATGACAATGATAATTATATTATTATTTCTATTGCC
>NC_091550.1:26073052-26085065 GCF_042767895.1 Penaeus vannamei | reverse complement strand
CAAATGTAAATTAATTAACTAAAAAAAAGAAAAGAAAAGTAATAGGTTGGTACACAAAAAAAAATATCTATTATTTCCTTTATGATCAATGATTGTGGATGGGCTTTATCATCATCCAATATGCGAGGCACCTATCTATCTATCTGTCTATTTGGTCATTTATTTCTCTGTGTCTATCTCACTTAGCCAAGAGCCGCGATATCTTAGAAAAAAGGGATATTTTCAGAAATTGATTGCATGGATAGGCCTACATTTTTCATATAGATACAGAATTAAGATTTTGACATTTCTGTTTCCGCTTCATTATTATCGCTCGGGTCCGCCCTTGTCTATTGCTCAGTCTATCGAAAACACTGATCAAAATTAATGGAGAATTAAATAGAGTTATCCTCCACCACTAGCACCATCACTACCACCACCTCCACCACCAGCACCATCACCACCACCACCTCCACCACCAGCACCATCACCACCACCACCTCCACCACCAGCAGCATCATGACCACGACCTCCACCACCAGCACCATCACCACCACCACCTCCACCACCAGCACCACCACAACCACCACCTCCACCACCAGCACCATCACCACCACCACCTCCACTACCAGCACCAACACAACCACCACCTCCACCACCAGCACCACCACCACCTCCACCACCAGCACCATCACCACCACCACCTCCACCACCATCACCATCACCACCACCACCTCCACCATCACCACCACCACCTCCACCACCATCACCATCACCACCACCACCTCCACCACCAGCACCATCACCACCAGCACCTCCACCACCAGCACCACCACCACCTCCACCACCATCACCACCACCACCTCCACCACCAGCACCATCATCACCACCACCTCCACCACCATCACCACCACCACCTCCACCACCAGCACCATCACCACCACCATCACCACCACCACCTCCACCACTAGCACCATCACCACCACCACCTCCACCACCACCATCACCTCCACCACCACCACCATCACCTCCACCACCTCCACCACCACCACCACCTCCACCACCACCACCTTACACGCAATTTTTGCAAAATTCATGTAAATGTGCAAATGTAAATTAATTAACTAAAAAAAAGAAAAGAAAAGTAATAGGTTGGTACACAAAAAAAAAATATATATATATTTATTATTTCCTTTATGATCAATGATTGTGGATGGGCTTTATGATTATCATCATCATCCAATATGCGAGGCACCTATCTATCTATGTCTATTTGGTCATTTATTTCTCTGTGTCTATCTCTCTTCGCCACTTAGCCAAGAGCCGCGATATCTTAGAAAAAAGGGATATTTTCAGAAATTGATTGCATGGATAGGCCTACATTTTTCATATAGATACAGAATTAAGATTTTGACATTTCTGTTTCCGCTTCATTATTATCGCTTGGGTCCGCCCTTGTCTATTGCTCAGTCTATCGAAAACACTGATCAAAATTAATGGAGAATTAAATAGAGTTATCCTATGGTATCATAATAATGGTATCAATTGGTTCAAATTAAGGACTGTTCTCTCTCTCCTCTCTCTCTCTCTCTCCCTCTCTTTCTTTCTCTCTCTCTATCTTTCTCTGTCTCTCTCTCTCTCTCCATCTCTGTTCATTCGCCCATAGATAGACTTGGTAATTTTATATGATAGGCCATTTTTTCCTATGATAACAACAAAAACAAGGAGCTCGAGATGGAGACCCAGGAAGTCGCCCAGGTACCCGAGAAGGAGACCCAGGAAGTCTCCGAAGAGCCCGAGAAGGAGACCCAGGAAGTCGTCGAAGAGCCCGAAAAGTTGATCCAGGAAGTCGCCGAAGAGCCCAAGAAGGAGACCCAGGAAGTCGCCGAAGAGCTTGAGAAGGAGACCCAGGAAGTCGCCGAAGAGCCCGAGAAGGAGACCCAGGAAGTCACCCTTGAGCCCGAGAAGGAGACCCAGGATGTCACCCTTGAGCCCGAGAACGAGACCCAGGAAGTCACCGAGGAGCTCGAGAAGGAGACCCAGGAAGTCGCCGAAGAGCCCGAGAAGGAGACCCCGGAAGTCACCGAAGAGCCCGAGAAGGAGACCCCGGAAGTCACCGAGGAGCTCGAGAAGGAGACCCAGGAAGTCGCCGAAGAGCCCGAGAAGGAGACCCATGAAGTCGCCGAAGAGTCTGAGAAGGAGACTCAGGAAGTCACCCTCGAGCCCGATAAAGAGACCCAGGAAGTCGCCGAAGAGCCCGAGAAGGAGACCCAGGAAGTCGCCGAAGAGCTAGAGAAGGAGACCTAGAAAGTCGCTTGGGAGCCCGAGAAGGAGACACAGGAAGTCGCCGAAGAGCCCGAGAAGGAGACCCAGGAAGTTGCCCTCGAGACCGAGAAGGAGACCTAGGAAGTCGCCCGGGAGCCCGAGAAGGAGACCCAGGAAATCGCCCGGGAGCCCGAGAAGGAGACCCAGGAAGTCGCCGAAGAGCCCGAGATGGAGACCCAGGAAGTCGCCGAAGAGCCCGAGAAGGAGACCCAGGAAGTCGCCGAAGAGCCCGAGAAGGAGACCTAGGAAGTCGCCGAAGAGCCCGAGAAGGAGACCCAGGAAGTCGCCCAGGAGCCCGAGAAGGAGACCCAGTAAGTCGCCGAAGAGCCTGAGAAGGAGACCTAGGAAGTCGCCGTAGAGCCCGAGAAGGAGACCCAGGATGTCGCCAAAGAGCCCGAGAAGGAGACCCAGAAAGTCGTCGAAGAGCCCGAGAAGTTGATCCAGGAAGTCGCCGAAGAGCCCAAGAAGGAGACCCAGGAAGTCGCCGAAGAGCTTGAGAAGGAGACCCAGGAAGTCGCCGAAGAGCCCGAGAAGGAGACCCAGGAAGTCACCCTTGAGCCCGAGAAGGAGACCCAGGATGTCACCCTTCAGCCCGAGAAGGAGACCCAGGAAGTCACCGAGGAGCTCGAGAAGGAGACCCAGGGAGTCGCCGAAGAGCCCGAGAAGGAGACCCAGGAAGTCGCCCAGCTCGAGAAGGAGACCCAGGAAGTCGCCGAAGAGCCCGAGAAAGAGACCCAGGAAGTCGCCCTTGAGCCCGAGAAGGAGACCCAGGAGGTCGCCGAAGAGCCCGAAAAGGAGACCCAGGAGGTCGCTCAGGAGCTCGAGAAGGAGTCCCAGGAAGTCGCCCAGGAGCTCGAGATGGAGACCCAGGAAGTCGCCCAGGTACCCGAGAAGGAGACCCAGGAAGTCTCCGAAGAGCCCGAGAAGGAGACCCAGGAAGTCGTCGAAGAGCCCGAGAAGTTGATCCAGGAAGTCGCCGAAGAGCTTGAGAAGGAGACCCAGGAAGTCGCCGAAGAGCTTGAGAAGGAGACCCAGGAAGTCGCCGAAGAGCCCGAGAAGGAGACCCAGGAAGTCACCCTTGAGCCAGAGAAGGAGACCCAGGATGTCACCCTTGAGCCCGAGAACGAGACCCAGGAAGTCACCGAGGAGCTCGAGAAGGAGACCCAGGAAGTCGCCGAAGAGCCCGAGAAGGAGACCCATGAAGTCGCCGAAGAGTCTGAGAAGGAGACTCAGGAAGTCACCCTCGAGCCCGATAAAAAGACCCAGGAAGTCGCCGAAGAGCCCGAGAAGACGACCCAGGAAGTCGTCTTCGAGCCCGAGAAGGAGACCCTGGAAGTCGCCGAAGAGCTCGAGGAGACCTAGAAAGTCGCTTGGGAGCCCGAGAAGGAGACCCAGGAAGTCGCCGAAGAGCCCGAGAAGGAGACCCAGGAAGTTGCCCTCGAGACCGAAAAGGAGACCTAGGAAGTCGCCCGGGAGCCCGAGAAGGAGACCCAGGAAATCGCCCGGGAGCCCGAGAAGGAGACCCAGGAAGTCGCCGAAGAGCCCGAGATGGAGACCCAGGAAGTCGCCGAAGAGCCCGAGAAGGAGACCCAGGAAGTCGCCGAAGAGCCCGAGAAGGAGACCTAGGAAGTCGTCCAGGAGCCCGAGAAGGAGACCCGGGAAGTCGCCCAGGATCCCGAGAAGGAGACCCAGGAAGTCGCCGAAGAGCCTGAGAAGGAGACCTAGGAAGTCGCCGTAGAGCCCGAGAAGGAGACCCAGGATGTCGCCGAAGAGCCCGAGAAGGAGACCCAGGAAGTCACCCTTGAGCCCGAGGAGGAGACCCAGGATGTCACCCTTGAGCCCGAGAACGAGACCCAGGAAGTCGCCGAAGAGCTTGAGAAGGAGACCCAGGAAGTCGCCGAAGAGCCCGAGAAGGAGACCCAGGAAGTCACCCTTGAGCCCGAGAAGGAGACCCAGGATGTCACCCTTGAGCCCGAGAAGGAGACCCAGGAAGTCGCCGAAGAGCCCGAGAAGGAGACCCCGGAAGTCACCGAAGAGCCCGAGAAGGAGACCCAGGAAGTCACCGAGGAGCTCGAGAAGGAGACCCAGAAAGTCGCCGAAGAGCCCGAGAAGGAGACCCATGAAGTCACCGAAGAGTCTGAGAAGGAGACTCAGGAAGTCACCCTCGAGCCCGATAAAGAGACCCAGAAAGTCGCCGAAGAGCCCGAGAAGGAGACCTAGGAAGTCGCCCTAGAGCCCGAGAAGGAGACCCTGGAAGTCGCCGAAGAGCCCGAGAAGGAGACCCAGGAAGTTGCTCTCGAGACCGAGAAGGAGACCTAGGAAGTCGCCCGGGAGCCCGAGAAGGAGACCCAGGAAATCGCCCAGGAGCCCGAGAAGGAGACCCAGGAAGTCGCCGAAGAGCCCGAGATGGAGACCCAGGAAGTCGCCGAAGAGCCCGAAGAGGAGACCCTGGAAGTCGCCGAAGAGCCCGAGAAGGAGACCTAGGAAGTCGCCTAAGAGCCCGAGAAGGAGACCCAGGAAGTCGCCCAGGAGCCCGAGAAGGAGACCCAGGAAGTCGCCGAAGAGCCTGAGAAGGAGACCTAGGAAGTCGCCGTAGAGCCCGAGAAGGAGACCCAGGATGTCGCCGAAGAGCCCGAGAAGGAGACCCAGGAAGTCACCCAGGAGCCCGAGAAGGAGATCCACGAAATCGCCGAAGAGCCCGAGAAGGAGACCCAGGAAGTCTCCGAAGAGCTCGAGAAGGAGACTCGGGAAGTCTCCGAAAAGCTCGAGAAGGAGACCCGGGAATTCCCCAAGGAGCCCGAGAAGGAGACCCGGGAAGTCGCCCAGGAGCCCGAGAATGAGACCCAGGAAGTCGCCCTCGAGCCCGAGAAGGAGACCCAGTAAGTGGCCCAGGAGCCCGAGAAGGAATCCCAGGAAGTCGCCCACGAGCCCGAGAAGGAGACCCAGGAAGTCGCCCAGGAGCCCGAGAAGGAGACCCAGGAAGTCGCCCACGAGCCCGAGAAGGAGACCCAGGAAGTCGCCCACGAGCCCGAGAAGGAGACCCAGGAAGTCGCCCAGGAGCCCGAGAAGGAGACCAAGGAAGTCGCCCTCGAGCCCGAGAAGGAGACCCAAGAAGTCGCCGAAGAGACCGAGAAGGAGACCAAAGAAGTCGCTTTTAAGCTCGAGAAGGAGACCCAGGAAGTCGCCCAGGAGCTCGAGAAGGAGTCCCAGGAAGTCGCCCAGGAGCCCGAGAAGGAGACACAGGAAGTCGCTGAAGAGCCCGAGAAGGAGAACCAGGAAGTCACCCTTGAGCCCAATATGGAGACCCAGGAAGTCGCCCGGGAGCCCGAGAAGGAGACCCAGGAAATCGCCGAAGAGCTCCAGAAGGAAACCCAGGAAGTCCCCGAAGAGCCCGAGAAGGAGACTCAGGAAGTCACCCTTGAACCCGAGAAGGAGACCCGGGAAGTCGCCCAGGAGATCGAGAAGGAGATCCAGGAAGTCGCCTAGGAGCTCGAGGAGACCCGGGAAGTCGTCCAGGAGCCCGAGAAGGAGACCCAGGAAGTCGCCCTCGAGCCCGATAAGGAGACCCAGGAAGTCACCCTTGAGCCCGAAGAGACCCAGGAAGTCGCCGAAGAGCCCGAGCAGGAGACCCAGGAAGTCACCCTTGAGCCCGAGAAGGAGTCCCAGGAAGTCGCCCTCGAGCCCGAGAGGGAGTCCCAGGAAGTCGCCGAAGAGC
Source organism: Penaeus vannamei (assembly GCF_042767895.1). NCBI lineage: Eukaryota > Metazoa > Arthropoda > Malacostraca > Decapoda > Penaeidae > Penaeus > Penaeus vannamei. Next base: position 26,079,046 of record NC_091550.1, on the reverse strand, counting down.
CCGAGAAGGAGACCCAGGAAGTCGCCGAAGAGCCCGAGAAGGAGACCCAGGAAGTTACCCTCGAGCCCGAGAAGGAGTCCCAGGAAGTCTCCGAAGAGCCCGAGAAGGAGACCCAGGAAGTCGCCGAAGAGCCTGAGAAAGAGACCTAGGAAGTCGCCCTCGAGCCCGAGAAGGAGACCCAGGAAGTCGCCCAAGAGCCCAAGAAGGAGACCCAGGAATTCGCCCTTGAGCCCAAGAAGGAGACACAGGAAGTCGCCGAAGAGCCCGAGAAGGTGACCCAGGAGGTCTCCGAAAAGCCCGAGAAGGAGACCCAGGAGGTCTCCGAAAAGCCCGAGAAGGAGACCCAGGAGGTCTCCGAAAAGCCCGAGAAGGAGACCCAGGAATTCGCCCTTGAGCCCGAGAAGGAGACACAGGAAGTCGTTATTATTTTTTCTATTGCCATTATTAGTATGAAAATTATTGGAATAGAGTTAATTATTGCTATTATTGCAGTAATTACCAAGATTATCATTATAATTATGATTTTATCATTATTATCATTATTATTGTCATTAGTATTGCCATTATCATCATAATTATAATCATTATTGTATATGATAAAGGAATTATCATGGAAATCATCATAATTACCTGAATTAATGTTAAAATCCTCATAATTACCATTGAAAAGCGACAAGGTTTTTTTTCGACGTTTCTCTCAAAAGTCTGTTCGACTTTAGGGATTTTATTACTTCTGGCCTTCATTTCATTATAAATGGACTGAATGATAATTATTATCATCATTATTATCATTACTGTCATCATTTTTATGATTATTATCTTTATAGTCATTATCATCATGGTTACTATTTTTATTACCATCATTATTGCAGTTGTAATAATCATTATGCTAATTATTATTTTTTTGTCATTATAACTATTTATATAATGATAATAGCAATAATGATAATTTTAGAAATAATAATAACAATGATAATAATTATAATGACAATGATAATATTGTTATTATTATTTCTATTGCCATTAATAGTATGAAATTATTGGAATAGAGTTAATTATTGCTATTATTGCAGTGATCATCAAGGTTAGCATTATAATTATGATTTTATCATTTTTATGATTATTATCATTATAGTCATTATCATCATGATTATCATTATTATTATCATCATTACTGCAGTTATAATAATTATTATGCTAATTATTATTGCTATTCTTATTAATATAACTATTTATATAATGATAATAGCAACAATGATAATCTTAGAAATAATACTGACAATAATAATAATTATAATAATGATAATTATGTTATTATTTCTATTGCCATTATTAGTATGAAAATTATTGGAATAGTTAATTATTGCTATTATTGCTTTAATTATCAAGATTATCATTATAATTATGATTTTATCATTATTATCATTATTATTGTCATTATCATCATAATTATCATCATAATTATCATTATTGTCAATAATAAAGGAATTATCATGGAAATCATCATAATTACATGAATTGATTTTAAGATCCTCATAATTACCATTAAAAAGCGAAAAGGTTTTTTTTTCGACGTTTCTCTCGAAAGGCTGTAATACGCTAGCTTTTACCGTTTTTTCGACTTTGGGGTTTTTATTACTTCTGACCTTTATTTCATTATAAATGGACTGAATGATAATTATTAATATTACTGTCATCATTTTTATGATTATTATCATTATAGTCATTATCATCATGATTATCATTATTATTATAATCATTATTGCAGTTATAATCATTTTTAAACTAATTATTGTTGCTATTTTTATCATTATAACTTTTTATATAATGATAATAGCAATAATGATAATCTTAGAAATAATAATGACAACAATGATAATTATAATGACAATGATAATGATGTAATTATTATTTCTATTGCCATTATTAGTATGAAAATTATTGGAATAGAGTTAATTATTGATATTATTGCAGTAATTATGAAGATTATCATTATAATTATGATTTTATCATTATTATCATCATTATTGTCATTATCAATGTCATTATCATCATAATTATCATCATTATTGTCAATAATAAAGGAATTATAATGGAAATCATCATAATTACCTGAATTAATGTTAAAATCCTCATATTTACCATTAAAAACCGAAAAGTTTTTTTTCGCCGTTTCTCTCAAAAGGCTGTATTACCCTAGATTTTTCCGTTTTTTTCGACTTTTAGGATTTTTATTACTTCTGGCCTTTATTTCATTATAAATGGACTGAATGATAATTATTATCATCATTATTATCATTACTGACATAATTTTTATGATTATTATCATTATAGTCATTATCATCATGATAATCATTATTATCATCATTATTGCAGTTATAATAATTATTATGCTAATTATTATTGCTATTTTTATCATTATAACTATTTATCTTATGATAAAAGCAATAATGATAATCTTAGAAATAATAATGAAAATAATAATAATTATAATGACAATGATAATTATATTATTATTTCTATTGCCATTATTAGTATAAAAATAATTGGAATAGAGTTAATTATTGCTTTTATTGCAGTAATTATGATAATAGCAGTAATGATAATCTTAGAAATAATAATGACAATAATAATAAATATAATGACAATGATAATGATGTTACTATTATTTCTATTGCCATTATTACTATGAAAATTACTGGAATAGAGTTAATTATTGCTATTATTGCAGTAATTATCAAGATTATCATTATAATTATGATTTTATCATTATCATTATTATTATCATTATCATTGTCATTATCATCATACTTGTCATCATTATTGTCAATAATAAAGGAATTATCATGGAAATCATCATAATTACCTGAATTAATGTTAAAATCCTCATAATTACCATTAAACAGCGAAAATGGTTTTTTCGACGTTTCTCTGAAAAGGCTGTAATACGCTAGATTTTGCCTTTTTTTTTACTTTTGGGATTTTATTACTTATGGCCTTTATTTCATTATAAATGGACTGCATGATAATTATTATCATCATTATTATCATTACTGTCATCATTTTTATGATTATCATTATTGTCATTATCATCATCATTATCATTATTATTGTCATCTTTATTGCAGTTATAATAATTATTATGCTAATTATTCTTGCTATTTTTATCATTATAACTATTTATATAATGATAATAGCAATAATGATAATCTTAAAAATAATAACGACAATAATAATAATTATAATGACAATGATAATGATATTATTATTTATATTGCCATTATTAGTATGATTTTATTACTTCTCCCCTTTATTTCATTATAAATGGACTGAATGATAATTATTATCATCATTATTAGCATTACTGTCATCATTTTTATGATTATCATCATAGTCATTATTATCATGATTATCATTATTATTATCATTATTGCAGTTATAATAATTATTATGCTAATTATTATTGCTATTTTTATCATTATAACTAATAATTATCATAATTATTATATAATTATTATGCTAATTATTATTGCTATTTTTATTTTTATAACTAATAATAATTATACTAATTATTTTTGTTTTTTTTCATTATAACTAATAATAATCATACTGATTATTATTGCTATTTTTATCATTATAACTATTTATATAATGATAATAGCAATAATGATAATCTTAGAAATAATAATGACAATAATAATAATTATAATGACAATGATAATGATATTTTTATTACTATTGCCAGTATTAATATGAAAATTATTGGAATAGAGTTAATCATTGCTATTACTGCAGTAATTATCAAGATTATCATTATAATTATGATCTTATCATTATTATCATTATTATTGTCATTATAATTGTCATTATCATCATAATTATCATCATTATTGTCAATAAAGGAATTATCATGAAAGTCGTCATAATTACCTAAAATAATGTTAAAATCCTCATAATTGCCATTAAGAAGCAAAAAGGGTTTTTCGACGTTTCTCTAAAAATCCTGTTCGACTTTTGGGATTTTATTACTTCTGGCCTTTATTTAATTATAAATGGACTGAATGATAATTATTATCATCATTATTATCATTACTGTCATCATTTTTATGATTATTATCATTATAGTCATTATCATCATGATTATCATTATCATTATCATCATTATTGCAGTTATGATAATTATTATGCTAATTATTATTGCTATTTTATCATTATAACTATTTATATAATGATAATAGCAATAATGATAATCTTAGAAATAATAATGACAGTAATAATAATTACAATGACAATGATAATGATATTATTATTGGTATTGTCATTATTAGTATGAAAATTATTGGAATAGAGTTAGTTATTGCTATTATTGCAGAAATTATCAAGATTATCATTATAATTATCATTTTATCATTATTATCATTATTATTGTCATTATCATTGTCATTATACTTGTCATTACCATCATTTTTGTCAATAATAAAGTAATTATCATGGAAATAATCATAATTACATGAATTAATGTTAAAATTCTCATAATTACCATTAAAAAGCGAAAAGGGTTTTTTCCACGTTTCTCTCAAAAGGCCTTTTGAGAGATACGTCGAAATTATAATGATGATAATTATAATGATAATCTTGATAATTACTGCAATAATAGCAATAATTAACTCTATTCCAATAATTTTCATACTAATAATGGCAATAGAAATGATAATATCATTATCATTGTCAATATAATTATTATTATTGTCACTTATATTTCTAAGATTATCATTATTGCTATTATTATTATATAAATAGTTATAATGATAAAAATAGCAATAATAATTAGTATAATTATTATTAGTTATAATGATATAAATAGCAATAATAATTAGCATAATAATTATTATAACTGCAATAATGATGATAATAATGATGATAATCATGATGATAAAAATATACTGATAATAATCATAAAAATGATGACAGCATTGATAATAATGATGCTAATAATTATCATTTAGTCCATTTATAATGAAATAAAGGTCAAAATCAATAAAATCCCAAAAGTCGAAAAAATGGCAAAGTCAAGCGTATTACAGCCTTTTCTGAGAAACGTCGAAATAAAACCTTTTCGCTTTTTGATGGTAACTATGAGGATTTTAACATTAATTCAGGTAATTATGATGATTTCCATGATAATTCCTTTATTGTTGACAATAATGATAATTATGCTGATAATGACAAAGATAATGACAATAATAATGATAATAATGATAAAATCATAATTATAATGATAATCTTGATAATTACTGCAATAATAGCAATAATTAATTCTATTCCAATAATTTTCATACTAATAATGGCAAAAGAAATAAAAATAACATCATTATCATTGCCATTATGATTATTATTATTGTCATTATAAATTTCTAAGATTATCATTATTGCTATCATTATATAAATAGTTATAATGATAAAAATAGCAATAATAATTAGCATAATAATTATTATAACTGCAATAATAATAATAATAATAATACTAATCATGATGATAATGACTGTAATGATTATCATAAAAATGATGACATTAATTATAATAATGATGATAATTATCATTCAGTCCATTTATAATGAAATAAAGGCCAGAAGTAATAAAATTCCAAAAGTCGAAAAAACGGCAAAATCAAGCGCTTTACAGCCTTTTGAGAGAAACGTCGAAAAGAAACCCTTTCCGCTTTTTAATAGTAATTATGAGGATTTTAACATTAATTCAGGTAATTATGATGATTTCCATGATATTTCCTTTATTATTGACAATAATGATGATAATTATGATGATAATGACAATGATAATGAAAATAATAATGATAATAATGATAAAATCATAATTATAATGATAATCTTGATAATTACTGCAATAATAGCGATAATTAACTCTATTCCAATAATTTTCATACTAATAATGGCAATAGAAAAAATAATGACATCATTATCATTGTCATTATAATT
>NC_091550.1:26057070-26062552 GCF_042767895.1 Penaeus vannamei | reverse complement strand
TTTCTCTCTCTCTCTCTCTCTCTCTCTCTCTCTCTCTCTCTCTCTCTCTCTCTCTCTCTCTCTCCTCTCTCTCTCTCTCTCTCTCCTTACCCCTCCTTCTCCCTCCCTCCCTCCCTCTCCCTCGGAGAGAGAGAGAGAGAGCGACAGAGAGAGAGAGAGAGAGAGAGAGAGAGAGAGAGAGAGAGAGAGAGAGAGAGAGAGAGAGCGAGAGAGAAAGAAAGAAATAGACTGACAGAGAGATAGAAAAGAAAAAAAACATAGAAAACATAAATATAACTAGCGAGCTAGATTGGTAGATAGATAGGTAGATAGATGGAGATAGAGAGAGATTGAGAGAGAGAGAGAGAGAGAGAGAGAAACTGTCCCTGCTAACAGTGTCAGATTCCATCCGAGATGTGGGAGGGGTTCCCGAAGAGTTTGACTGAAATGTGGGGTGGTTCCCGTAGAGTTGTACCGAAATGTGGGTTGGGTTCCCGTAGATTTCTACCGAAATGTGGGTTGGTTTCCGTAGTGTTTTACCGAAATGTTGGTTGGGTTCCCGTAGAGTTTTACCGAAATGTTGGTTGGTCCCCGTAGAGTTTTACCCAAGTGTGGGTTGGGTTCCCGTAGAGTTTTACCGAAATGTGGGTTGGGTTTCCGTAGAGTTTTAGCCGAAATGTGGGTTGATTCCCGTAGAGTTTTATCGAAGTGTGGGTTGGGTTCCCGTAGAGTTTTACCGAAATGTGGGTTGGATCCCGTAGAGTTTTACCGAAATGTGGGTTGGTTCCCGTAGAGTTTTACCGAAATGTGGGATGGGTTCCCGTAGAGTTTGACCGAGATGTGGGTTGGTTCCCGTAGAGTTTTACCGAAATGTGGGATGGGTTCCCGTAGAGTTTTCCCGAAATGTGGGTTGGGTTCCCGTAGAGTTTTACCGAAATGTGGGTTATTTTCCGTACAGTTTGACCACATCTCGGTGAAACTCTACGGGAACCCAACCCACATTTCGATAAAACTCTAGGGGAACCAGCCCACATCTCGGTAAAACTCTACGGGAAGCAACCCATATTTCGGTAAAACTCTACGGGAACCAACCCACATTTCGGTACAGCTCTACGGGAACCAACCCACATTTCGGTACAACTCTACGGGAACCCAATCCACATTTCGGTACAACTCTACGGGAACCAACCCACATTTCGGTAAAACTCTACGGGAACCCAACCCACATTTCGGTCAAACTCTACGGGAACCAACCCACATTTCGGTCAAACTCTACGGGAACCCAACCCACACTTCGGTAAAACTCTACGGGAACCCAACCCACATCTCGGTAAAACTCTACGGGAACTAACCCACACTTCGGTAAAAATCTACGGGGACCAACCCACATTTCGGTAAAACTCCACGGGAACCTTTCTTTTATTTGGTGTACAGAATACGGGATAGAAGCGTTTTTGGGTCTCTCTATCTCTCTCTCTCTCTCTCTCATTTTTGCATAATTTAGGAAGAGCTTACAATTACTTTTTTTTTTTCGTTTTCTTTTTTATTGATGAAAATGCATTATGAATCTAATATATATATATATATATATATATATATATATATATATATATATATATATATATATATATATATATATATATTGCAGTGTAAGTGAGAGATTTAGTTTCTTTCTTAAGTGGTATTCGGGGTTTTGAAATTATAATTATTAATATTATTTACTTTTATTATGGATATATTTATTAACATTATTATTATTATTATTATTATTATTATTATTTATTTATCATTGCTATATTATCATCATTATTATTATTATTATTATCATTATTATTATTAGGGATACATTTATTATTATTATCATTATCATAATTCATATCATACTTTCATTATCATTTTTTCATTAACATTTACCATTATCATTATAGTGATTATGAAGATGATGATAATAATGATGATGATGATGATAATGATGATAATGACGATAATGGTGATAGCTTCGTCCCCAGGGAATAGCAATCACGTTAATCGACTCTCTCTCTCTTTCTCTCTCTCCCTCTCTCTGATGATGATGATGTTGATGATGATGATGATGATGATGATGATAATAATGATGATGATAATGATGATGATGACGATAATGATGATGAAGTGGAGAGACTATTAGATAGTTGTTTTAATTTCTATCTTCCTGTTTTTGCTTCCTCTCTTCCTCTCCTCCTCCCTCCCTCTCTCTCTTTTCCTCTTTCTCTTGACAGCAATAAATGGAATGAACTGCGAAAGAGAAAGAAAGTGATGTGTGTGTGTGTTATATCATACGTCGTCATTAATGGGGGAGGGGGGGGGGGGGTATGATGGCCTCATTCCCCTTCCATCCCTTTCTCCCCTCCCTCCTCCCTTCCCTTTTCCTCTTTCCAGATGACGTCATCAGTCTTTATCGGGACCCAGGCTCATACCGAGGACAGCCTTCTGAAGGACCTGCCCGATGGCCTAGTGAGGGAGGAAGCCCTTAGGCATGGAGAGCTTGAGCTCGACTGCAAAAGCCCTCTCCTCGCCATTAGTCCCCGAGCCCTGGAGGAGTGCCTCCAGCCCCGCCTTGATTTCGTCGGCGATGAGCTGGAGAGCGAGACACTGCTTGTTGCCTCCGAGTTGCGACGTGAAGGTCCTCTCGACCTCGCCGACGACCTCGGGCTCCTGGGTCTCCTTCTCGGGCTCTTCGGCGACTTCCTGTGTCTCCTTCTCGGGCTCAAGGGCGACTTCCTGGGTCTCCTTCTTGGGCTCTTGGGCGACTTCCTGGGTCTCCTTCTCGGGCTCTTGGGCGACTTCCTGGGTCTCCTTCTCGGGCTCTTGGGCGACTTCCTGGGTCTCCTTCTCGGGCTCTTCGGCGACTTCCTGGGTCTCCTTCTCGGGCTCTTCGGCGACTTCCTGGGTCTCCTTCTCGAGCTCTTCGGCGACTTCCTGGGTCTCCTTCTCGAGCTCTTCGGCGACTTCCTGGGTCTCCTTCTCGAGCTCTTCGGCGACTTCCTGGGTCTCCTCCTCGAGCTCTTCGGCGACTTCCTAGGTCTCCTTCTCGAGCTCTTCGGCGACTTCCTGGGTCTCCTTCTCCAGCTCTTCGGCGACTTCCTGGGTCTCCTCGAGCTCTTCGGCGACTTCCTGGGTCTCCTTCTCGAGCTCTTCGGCGACTTCCTCGGTCTCCTTCTCGGGCTCGAGGGTAACTTCCTGGGTCTCCTTCTCGGGCTCGAGGGTAACTTCCTGGGTCTCCTTCTCGAGCTCTTCGGCGACTTCCTGGGTCTCCTTCTCGAGCTCTTCGGCGACTTCCTGGGTCTCCTTCTCGAGCTCTTCTGCGACTTCCTGGGTGTCCTTCTCGAGCTCTTCGGCGACTTCCTGGGTCTCCTTCTCGAGCTCTTCGGCGACTTCCTGGGTCTCCTTCTCGGGCTCGAGGGTGACTTCCTGGGTCTCCTTCTCGAGTTCTTCGGCGACTTCCTGGGTCTCCTTCTCCAGCTCTTCGGCGACTTCCTGGGTCTCCTTTTCGAGCTCTTGAGCGACTTCCTGGGTCTCCTTCTCGGGCTCTTCGGCGACTTCCTGGGTCTCCTTCTCGGGCTCTCGGGCGACTTCCTGGGTCTCCTTCTCCAGCTCTTCGGCGACTTCCTGGGTCTCCTTCTCGAGCTCTTGAGCGACTTCCTGGGTCTCCTTCTCGGGCTCTTCGGCGACTTCCTGGGTCTCCTTCTCGGGCTCTCGGGCGACTTCCTGGGTCTCCTTCTCGGGCTCTCGGGCGACTTCCTGGGTCTCCTTCTCGGGCTCTAGGGGGACTTCCAGGGTCTCCTTCTCGGGCTCTCGGGCGACTTCCAGGGTCTCCTTCTTGGGCTCTTGGGGGACTTCCAGGGTCTCCTTCTCAGGCTCTCGGGCAACTTCCTGGGTCTCCTTCTCGGGCTCTCGGGCGACTTCCTGGGTCTCCTTCTCGGGCTCTCGGGCGACTTCTGGCTTGGAGACCGCATCGTGCAAAGCAACTTGCACTTCCAGAGGCAGATGGAGCTCCGCCGTCACCGTTCGCCTGGCCCCGGATGGACCCAGCGGAAGAGCCCTCTTCAGGGCCGATGATATCTGATGGGCGAGGATCCGACACGCTGCAGCCATGTCGGCTGCCGTCACGTTGAAGGAGGTGAGGGTAGGGTGGAGGGAGGGAGGGAGAGGGTGAGGGGAATGAGGGGGAGAAGTAAAGGGAGAGGGGACGGTGACGATGGGGGAGTGAGGTACCGTGTGTGCCTCTTCCTGAGGCGCAAGGGGAGGGTGCTTGTCCAGCGCGAGGGTGCGCGCGCGAATCGCCAAAAAAATTACCATCAAATGATGACGCATTGTTTTCTTTTTAAGGATCCGACGCCATACAGGGTTTCGTAACGAGGTTATAGGTTTTTTTATATATATAAAAAAAACTATTTTTTATATCAAAAAAATACAATATCTCTGTGGGATTAGAACATATGGTTGTGTGTGTGTGTGTGTGTATATATATATATATATATATATATACACACACACATACACACACACACACACACACACACACACACACATATATATATATATATATATATGTATGTATGTATATGTATATATATGTATATATATACATATATACATATATAAATATATATATATATATATATATATATATATATATATATATATATATATATATATATATATATATATATATATATATATATACATATAAACATATATATATATATATATATATATATATATATATATATAGATAGATATATAGATATATATATATATATATATATTTACATATATACATATAAACATATATATATATATATATATATATATATATATATATATATATATAGAGACAGAGAGAGAGAGAGAGAGAGAGAGAGAGAGAGAGAGAGAGAGAGAGAGAGAGAGAGAGAGAGACCACCACCACTTCTAATCCAAGCAATGTGGATGCGGATGGATTTACTCTCGTGGTAAAAAGAAAAAAGAAAAAATAGAAATATCCGCTAAACCTTTATAGGGGGCAGCCGAACCAGAGGTGTTGTACCTTTACATAACAAACTGCCACACAGACACTGAGGAAGCAGATATCGAGAATCACCTACTCGTTAACTTCCATGAGGTGGACGATGTAAATGGATTCAAAACAAAAATAAGTCATTCATATTATGCCAGCTTCACTTTCTCTTAATGGCAAAGCACTTGTAGTCAGATTCCTTCCCCGGCCCCGTGAGTCTTTTTTAAATAGAAACAAGTACAAAACCTCGCAACCCGAGCGGGATGTTTGATCAAAATGACTCGTCAACAATTGCGCCAGCTAACGCAAGACCCCGCAGAACACTTCCCAGCATTTACCCTGAAAACGCATGCTGCCTTACAAACAAAGTGGACGAACTTGACGTCATAATGAAACAAAATACACTTATTTAACAAAATTCGTCAGGGCAGAAAAGGTGGTGGCGTTGGTATTTACATCAAAGAT